>NW_009732317.1:59759-70107 GCF_000703405.1 Apaloderma vittatum | reverse complement strand
AAAAAAAAAAAGATGCACGCACAAAACACTTCCCTGCAACTGTGTGTTTTTGCAGCAAAGCAGTATTCTTCCCTACTACAAGTAACTTTCTGAATGCTGAATTACTGCTTCTTTTTATAAATACAGGACTCTAGGAGATGCCCAGGAGATTGCCCCACTCCCAGGAGATTTTTAGATTTATCTTGATCACTTTGTTGCCTTCCTCTCATTGATTTCCATCAGCCTAGCAATTTTACTTTGAATCCGAAAACCTTGACAATTTTTTTTTTCTTTTCTTTTTCTCATGCTGGATGCATCCCTGGCCAAGAAGATCCTGCTAATAAGAGCTTTTCAAATGACTATGGGTGGATTTGCATAGCCCTAAGAAAAGTCCAGCTCCAGTTGCCAGGAACATGCTGACTGCAGAGCTACCAGCAAACTGAATTTATTTCAGCTTCTCCCATCAGCAGGCTGGACTGTAAATACATGCAGGAAGTAGATCTGCAAATAAAAAGGTGTCATCCATTACATACGTCTTTTTAGGATAGTGCCAGGCTTTAATATCTTCATAATCACCCTTTGAAAGCTGCTCCAAGCTATTGCCAATTTATAGCGGATACCCGCGTTGAGCTAAAATGGCTTGTACTGTGATAAAACAGATTTATTCTCAATATAAATATACTTACTGAAACAGCTTTTCTTAAATCTTTATTTATAAGACGCATCAGATAGTCCAATAAATGAAAGGAAAGATTTCTACCTATCAGACTTTTCATTTTATTTCCCAGAAAGATTAGCGAAAAACATTGACACAAGGATCACACTGAAGGCTACGTATTCTAAACAATGATTTCAGAGAAAATAAAACACTATGCAGACAGGTATTTCTACAGAGATCCACACAAATATCAGTCTATATGTCCATGTGTAGCTCTAAAATGCACCCACATGTAGCTCAGAATTTAAAATGAATGGAGTTTAGATGATGAACCATCTGGAGTTATTTATCTGACAAAAAAACTCCCCAATTAGCTCCCTCCCCCTTAAGATATTATCTTTATAGTGTACTACAAACTTGTGGCCTTTGATATTCACCCAGCAGCACGCTGGCTTGCATTGAAATTAATAAATAATAGAGCCACTGGCAACACGTTATTGATTTTCTGCCCGATTTCTCTATCTCCTCAGAATTTTAAGAACTGTTTAAACAGATATATCCATTATGTGCTGGAAAGAATTTTAAAACTCCCCAGCAGGGCTGCAGTTGATGACATATTGACAGTATCCCAGACTGAAATAATTTCGGACACTCCGCTTATGTAATCTGCAGGTACAGAGCCAAAACCACCCAGCTGAAGGGCAAAGTGAAAGTCAAATGCCTAAAGCACTCACAAAAAGCAGCTCTACTACAACACCATTGCTTCGAGCCCTGGTCATCAGTTAGTGAAGATAGAAGCAATCCCTGTTATCAACTGTACAAATAAAATTATTAAAGCATCAGACTGTTTTTCCGTGGAAAAGAACACCCTAAGGACTGAGATTTTAACTCTGCTGCTAAAGAACTGAGGAATTCTTATCTTCATTTGCTAATACAAACAGAATACCTTCACTAATTCCCCAAAGCAGCTCCCAGCTCCTTTGCAAAACGCTCCCCGTGCTCCGCTTCTATTGTGGCAAAATTTAAGAGAACTTTTAATGCATTAAATCTTGAAGGCTTCAGATTTTCCATTTGAAAAGTAGGACATCAGAACACTGTCACCTTGCTAACAAAATGGAATGAAGTGGTTGCACATCCATTTACTGATCCCTTGGAAACTAAGGTAATTTTAAGATTTTTTTTACATTTTTACACACTAGTTTAATAGAGGAGCATACAAAAGTTTTGGTTCTACTTTGACAAGAGACTAAACCAAGAATATCTTAATCAGCTGCATAAATTCTCTTTGACTGTTCCTGTTTTCTGCTCCTTTCCTTGAGCAGAAAAGTTTTCCTCATTATGGTCTTGATTGAGAAGTTTGATATGCTGACCTTGAATATCAAATTAAGCTGCATGCTGCAAGCAAAGCATCCTGGCTTCTCTAGTGGCTTATAAACTCATCAGACACTTCAGATGTAGTCTTAAAAATTGCTGACACGATATTCATTTAATATGGAACAGAACTGTTAAGATTTATGAGGCAAATTTGCAGTTAAGTAAAACACGCCATCTCCAGGTGATTTCCACCAGGAAAGGTGGAACAAGGTTTCGCTTTGCTTTTAAAACATTGTCCTCAAATATCAGCCAGTTAATTATCCTTCCATTCTCTAGTCAAAGGATCAACATGAAAAACAAGTGACAGCAGCGCGACAGCTGTCGGTACAAAGCGGAGCCAGAAAGACCACGGCACCGAAAGACGGTGTTTTCGTGGTGCCGTCTGGCTCGAGACAGTTGTGCTGCACGCCGTGCAGAGGTTCAAAATGAATAATTTCAGTGTAAAAGTTCACTTGCTGCTATACAGTGAAAATAATTTATTTCAGATGCCATGCTTTTGAAGCTGCTGGATCAGAATTTTAAATCTTTTTGCCATATATATTCCCCAAAGGCACACGAAGTGAATCAAGGCTCTTTTTTGCTTTCATGAATTCTAGACTTTGACAAGAGTTCACAGACGAAAAAAAAAAAAGACAACAACTTCTGAACATCAGTCAAGCCCTGTGTGCCTGGTCTTTGCCTAACATGCTTTGTTTTCATTTTGGCAGGACGTATTTTATTTGCATTTAAAATGGAGTATTTGATATCAAACAGAAGTCATTAGCTAAAAGCAGCTCCACCAAGAATGCCAATCTTATGTAAAGTGCAGGGTAAGAGCCACAAAAGAAAGTTAATTCAGTTATTTGTAAAGACATTTAAAAGGGATGTCAAGGTATAAAGCCTGCTCACAACAGGAAGGAGGGATGAGGAGTGGGAGACATAAGGTGAAATTTATTATCGGAGTAATACTCTCACCAGACTAATTTATCCAATATAAGGCAAAGTATGTGGCGCATGCCCTCATGCTGACAAGATTTAACTAAGCAGATAACACTGCAGAGAAAGGGTCAATATGAGGACACCGAGGCACCTAAAATATCCAGCAGCCTTCCCTAAATACTCGGCTGAAATGATTCTCTCTCATCTTCCACATGGTGTGCGACACAACAGTCTCCAGCCGTATGGCACCAAGGATGCTGATGTGCACTTCTGCTGCCATCCTGGCCAAGAACCCAGAACAGCGGCAGCTGCCACAGGGATGTCTCTTCTTTCACATTGATCATTTTGCTAAATACCGAGGAGCAGTGCAGCTGTACACACCACAGCTCCGGGGTAGAAGCTGTGTGGCTCACACCAAGACTTTCTTGGAAGGCTAGTGTCAGTCTGCAACTTACTTGTGAGAAGAGGATCCAAAATCAGAGTGGCAGACAAGGATGCTTAACCAACAGATGGAATCCTGAGCACAGTAAAAAAAAAAATTAACTAATTAAATACTTTTTCCTAGTGGAGCTTCACTTAGAGCCAATTCTGCACCAAATATTTCAAAGCAGAATACAAATGTAAGTAAAAATTTGATATACTGATAGAAACCATGTACAAATGCTTGGGGTGGAAATGTTTATCTAGATTGTGATTCAAACTGGCCTGCAGGAAAAAAAGAAAGTGGCATCAACAGAACTTGATATTCCTGTTCAGTTGACTCCTCTGTTCTTAGAGCTGTTCGAGGGGAAGCAGATATATCTAATGTCGGCATTAACTGCTGGAGCTGCAATTCAGACTAGGATGGCGAGGTGGAAATAGAGGTGACGTGTTGACCTTGTAAAGTAAAGAAAATAAAGAGTGTAATTTCAGTCCACAAAAGACCAACATGCAAATACAGAAGGACAACAAAAAGACTTTATCCCTCACTCAAGTTGACATTTCTAAGATTTATTACAGAAATAAAGGTTCTTAGAAAGTGTCGCACAGCTAACGACATCAGAGAGGAGCATGACCTTCGCTAACCCAAGTGAAAACAAACTTAAATAAAAGAGCCAATTAAAAGATGAGGTGAAAAATGGGAAGAGACCACCAGCCATTACTGCATCTTCTTGAATCAGAAAGCAGAAAAAGAAGGGACAAAACTGCACTTAGCCCTGAATGGGGAGGGGGGGGGGAAAGTTAGCTAACATCTTCTATTGTAGCTAATCTTTTCCTGGGCAATACAATTGGCTTGAACATGTGACAAAGTCTGTCTTTTGCATTTTGGCCACCTCACATCTGATAAAATACCAAGCAGTGTTTAATTAGCGCCACAAGTCTGCTTTCTGGAAACCAAAAATAATGTATTGTCATTTAATTACATGTAAAAAGAGAGAAAAATAGCAAAACACAACATGAAAAGCTCTAACTTGTGTCCATGCAGGTCATACAAAACAGTCGACACTTTTGCCTGTATTTTTAAACTCTTTTGCATCTAATCTACAGCGGGATGTCTAAAGTCCCTAAATGAAATATCATAGTAACTAAAAATACCATTTTCAAATGCAGAGAAGTGTTCCCATTGGGCAGGGAAAGGAACAGGATTTCTTTCCTTCTCTCTTTTCATATTTTTTCTGCTGATTATCTGAATAAAGCAGAGACTTCACATGAGAAGTCCAGGATCTGTAGTATTTTGTGTTTTGAAATGTCTGTTTTAACTAACACAATGAAAAAGTAAAATTTCTATCGCAAAGGTGAAGGTTCAGCCTATGTTTTAAATAAGAGCTGCCTATACATGGGTCATAAAATAAGAGAATTAATAGTGTTTTAGCCCCTCAGCTCTTCATTTCTTTGGATTTATGTCCAGTACTAAACCAGGAAACTAAAACCCAACAGGAGAAGATGAGGGAAACCTCGGGGGCAGGGGGGAAAGAGAACTGCATCCACTGCCAGATGGCTTAACAACAGCACTGAAAAAATATTTAATAACAGTAAGATCTGAAACAAATACAAATATTAGAACAGAAGGTTTTTTAAGCAATTGCTTAACAAGTTTTTAGAGGGATTAATAAGACACATCTGCTCATACAAGCTGGAAATCTTGCCAGTGGTTCAAGAGTTTTCTTCCAGTCCTGGGTCTGTATTATTTGATGGGAATCTTAGTCTTCAATGCATTTACCATCATCACTCTCCTGCGAGGCAGGGAAACACCAGCCTCTCCTTTTTACTACAGAAAGGGGCCGAATGAGGGCTTCCCAGAGGAAGGACAGATCTGCTGCCCCAGCGAGCACACAGACAGTGCCACCGCCCCACACAGCCTCGTTCCAATTTCACCTGTTGCTGAATATTTGTGGAAACTTGTGGAAACGCTTTTTATTCTTTTACCAGCACCGGCTGCTGCTACACACCTGCACACTGCACGAGCTCAGAATTATCCACTGTCTTCTTAAGTGCTATAAGCTCTAATAAGTTGTGCTTTCAAGTTTTCCTGGACCTTACAACCTCATTTCTGTCACTATGTGCTTTAGCAAATACCAACTGCTTGGTTTTCCTTGAGCTGGCACATTTTCAACCCCTTCTACCCTCCAAGAGGGATGCAGGGTTCCTCTGTAACAATGTGATCCCATCAACACCGATCTCTTCCCACCACTCATTTTTCCCTACGTGGTTTAATCTTCTCCGTGACGAAATAATTAGCGGTTCTCCTACCTTTTCCAAGATCAGTGAATCTCAGTCAGCCCTCATTAGTGTAACTCTCTTATCACAGCACACAATATGACTCTGTCAAAATTATTTCCTGAATCCTTCATACTCTTATTAACAAGTCAGCAGAAGCTTCTGGATGGATGGCTTTTAAATACTGCATGTAATGCACAGTTTAGTTTTGCCAAATCAAATTCTCTACCCATCCAATCACACAGATTCATATAAAATACATAAATTGTTATTTAGTCTCTAAAGGGTGGGCTGCTCAGTTTCTGGTGTGTGGGGGGGTACCACTCGACAAGGACATGTTGCCAAAATCCCAGAAAACAGAAGAAGACAGACAGAAGGACCATTTTCTGATTTTTCGTTCCATGTTGTTCCGATACTGCTGTCCTTGCCCAGGTTTTCTCTATTCTCATCTTTTTACCTTCTCCAAAGGCCCACTCATAGGGGGACTAACAGATGGAATAAGAATAACACTAAATGTGGCAGATATTCAATTTCTAAGCAGACACCTCAGAAATCATCAGTGCTTTGCAAATCCTTGAAAGCCTAGACCAACCCACTGGCACCAGGTTCTGTGCCCAAACCCACTTGTTTCTGTCCCATCCCAGAGGAAGACAACTTTATTCTAGGAAGTAGCAGAGTGGCTTGAACTAAACTTTCATTCTAAGCTCTTTATAAGGTAACCAGGCAGGCATTAAAAACAGCAGAAATATTAGCTGCAAAATTATCTAGTCCTCCAGCTGCTCAGGATTCATAACTGCCTTCCTGTTTTGCAGCCTGACTCGAGCAGTGAGCTCCACGTCAGAGAAATTCATCTTCTGCCACTGAGGAATGTTAAAGCAAAGCAGCCGCCACCTCTCATGCCCCAGGGCAGCCCCCACAGCCCAGGACAGGTCTCCTTCTGCTCCCCCGGGCAATGCTCTTAGGACAGCACATAAAGAGATGGAGGATTTTTAAGAGCTGGTCCATTTTCACTTACTGAGTAGACCTGAATTTGCTAGAAAAGTTATAATTCCTCGTTTAGGTTAGTAGAAGCGCATAGTCGTCTTCTTTATTTTTTTTTTTTTTTTTAAGAAATCTATTTTCATGATCTCACTCCTGCCCATGTCAGGGATCCCTCACAGGTTAATTAGAGCCAAGGAGCTGACATTCCTGCACAGCACAGCCACAGCTCTCTTCAACAGATTTGTCCAGCACACACAGAGCAGGCCCCCAAAAAGCCACAGAAATTTCAGCTAGCAAGCCCTGTTTTGACCAGAAATAAACCTGGTTTTATCCCATTTTAATCCACAGGCTAGATTTTAAGGTGCCTAGGCACACTTTAAATGCAACAAATACGATGCTGGTTTTTCTTTTTCCTGAAGGAAAAAAAAGGGTCTGAAAAGTAGGGAGGAGGAAAAAAATAATCAGTTTTTATCATGAGACAACTTTAAGTCAATTTAACAGTATTTCAGGACAACTGCACACGGATTCTCAAGCTGTCAACTACAGACGTTACATTCCTTTTACAGTCTTATGATGGGATCTGCTCATTGTTTTCTTCCCCTAAAATTAGTTTGGAAGCCTTATTTGCACGTGATTATTTTTTTTTACTCCGTTCGGCCTATTTTTACTTGAAAAACTAGCCCATAAATACTTCTAAATGTGATCAGTATTTGTGATAAAATCAGAAGGTGCTTTGTTGTAAGGTGGTTATTGAGGGGGTCTTTTTTAAGACCTAAACTTCCCTCTCCTAGTAATTAATTCAGCAGCAGAATTTTATAGTTCTCTTGGAGGAAGGAGGATTCCTGGTAGCTCTCTGTCCTGCAGAAGACAGAGAAGCCTACATGCACACTTTGTGCTGCTTTACAGCATCTACACCCACTCTTATCTACAGCTCAGGAGCGTGTTTTATTTAGGACTATGAGTAATGCAGAGCTCAGTCACCGTATCTGCATTCCTATTTTTTAGAATCGTGTACGACGCCTTTAGGAGCTGAAGCACAACAAAGAAAACGAACTTGCAAGAAGACGGTCCCATCTATGCAATAAAAGAGTTTGAGGATATTCATTTCTTCTTACATTAGTTACAAAGGGATAGAAAGAAAAATCTGCCAGCAATCAGCAACAGAGAGCTGGGAAGAAGAGTCTAATTTGACTTCTCAAGGGAAATTTAGATAGACAAACTAAACATCCCAATTTTGATTTTAGCTGGTTAGCACAGCATAAAAGGGCAACAAGAATAAAGTTTTGGGTTTAAAGGTAGCTAAAGCCCATCACCTACTACTACCCTATGCCTTTTATTTCCCAGATTAGGCTTTTGTTCAATGCAGAATCAGACACAATCTCTGCTCAGCACACTACCCGTAGAAGCAATTTTTGCCTCACCCTGTGCTTTCCCATCTAACTACTAATGAGATTTGACATAATTAAACTTTAAAAACTAAAGCCACAGTTAATTTGCTTGCATCAAGTCTTCAAGCTTATATGGTAAACCTCCTTTTGTTTTGTTTAATTTTTCCAGTCTTGGAACAGTTTATGAAACGGAAAATTTTAAGACATACATTTGAGCTGTGGGGCAAAAGGAAGAAAGATTCAAGGTACATATTTTGCATTGCTTTTGAGAGAAGATATTTCTTCCTTCTTTTCTGTTAGGAGAACACCAGAGAGTCAGTGTCTTTCAAATGCACTTACGGGATGATGGACATATCTCAGAGAGCACAGTGGCCAGTGAAATAATGAGAAGCATCACCCCACGGGCAAGAGACTGCTAAAGGCAGGGTGAGTATGTGCTCGACTAGAGATCAATATATGCTGAAAATCTGGTGACAGCACAATGGATTTCAGCAGAGAGGGGGAAAAAAAAAATATTTAGACAGTGAAATGACATAAACAAAGACCTGAAGCCACTAACATGCAGTAGAAGTACCAAAAGAAATACTGGTTAGCAGGGATTTTTTTTTTCCAGTCCTCTTCAACTACCTACTCCACAATCCAGGGAGTTTCTAGGCACTTACAGAATCTCTCAGACAAGAAATTTCAAAAGGACAACTGGAACTGTACTTTATCAGGATAATGCTGTCAGACCCGTCAATAGCCTCCTCACATACTACTTAAAGACCAAGTTTTCTTTGGAATTTGCTCACAGATCAGTGGAAGAGGTGGAATTTGCTTAGGAGGTTTGTGGCCCTCCCCAGGGAAACGTTATTGAAATTACTTCAGAAAATCCAAAATGGGTGTGAACTCAAGGAGAAAGCGCACACAAAAATGACAGTATTCAATGCTGGATCAGCAAAAATATATACTAGGTTTCAATGCTTTACTCCTGAAAGAATTAAGATTTTAAAGGTTTTTTCAGTCTCAATAAAAGATTGCCATCCAAGTAACTCTGTAGCAAGGTGCGAGTTGGTTTACATACTGATGCGGTATTAAGCCTATTTAACAGAATCCTTAATTTTCAGGAGGCCTTCCCACAACTTTTATGTTCTTTTGCGTCCTTGTAGCACTAGCCCAGCTCCCTGGTCTAACACCACCAGGCACATGAGAAAATTGCCAGGAGTTATTGCAGAGCCCTACCTAGAAACCAGAAGCTGGGCGAATTGGTTCGCCACAGACAATTGAGCTAATTGAGCGTGTTTCACTTATCCTGGCACTTAAGAGGCAGAGATACCGAGTGTGCTGGTGAATAAAAGAACATCTGCCTGATAACATCCAATTCATGTGCGAGCTACAAGTTTTAGAGAGCAATTACACAGCATTTTTGCTTCAAATCCAAATCAGATGTTTAAACCATTCTGTGATTGCACAATTATCTTGTTTTATGAAGCAACCCAAACATCATTTAACAAGATTTGAGTACCACTGGGTATTTTCAATTTGTTAACAAAAATACAGAAGCCGAGCCCCAAAACGTGACAGGGAGAAGCAATGGAAAAAGCATTTAACGAGGCAGTGGTGAGAACAACTTTGTTGGGCCAATATAACTCCCCTCCTTGACAGCAATAGAGGCACTCTCAGCTCTCCTATTTCGTTAAGGAGGGATAACTGTTTAACATCTTCGTCAGCAACATGGACAGTGGCATCAAGTGCACCCTCCACAAGTTTGCTGATGACACCAAACTGTGTGGGGCGGCTGATACGCTGGAGGGCAGGGATGCCATCCAGAGGGACCTGGACAGGCTGGAGAGCTGGGCCCAGGCCAACCTCATGAAGTTCAACACGACCAAGTACAAGGTCCTCCATCTGGGTCAGGGCAATCCCAAGCACTGATATAGGCTGGGCAGTGATTGGCTTGAGAGTAGCCCTGAAGAAAACAACTCAGGGGTGCTGGTGGACGAGAAGTTCAACATGAGCCGTCAGTGGCACTTGCAGCCCAGAAAGCCAATTGTGTCCTGGGCTGCATCACGAGGTGCGTGGCCAGCAGGGCGAGGGAGGGAATTCTCCCACCTACTCCACTCTTCTGAGACCCCACCTGGAGTGCTGCATCCAGTTTTGGAGCCCACAGCACAAAAAAGATCTGGACATGCCAGAGCGTGTCCAGAGAAGGGCCATGAGGATGCTCAGAGGGCTGGAGCACCTCTCCTGTGCAGACAGACTGAGAGAGTTGGGGCTGCTCAGTCTGCAGAAAAGAAGGCTCTGAGGTGACCTTACTGTGGCTGCCAGTATCTCAAGGTGGCCACAAGAAAGCTGGGGAGGGGCTTTTTAGGAT
>NW_009732317.1:0-59635 GCF_000703405.1 Apaloderma vittatum | reverse complement strand
GGCAGCCCCATCCTTGGAAGTTTTTAAGGCCAGGCTGGCTGGGGCTCTGGGCAGCCTGATCTAGTGGGGGATGTCCCTGCCCATGGCAGGGGGTTGGAACAAGATGATCTTTAAGATCCCTTCCAACCCTGACAATTCTATGACTCCACGACAATTAAACCTGCAGTAGCTGCTGCTGAAGAAGAGGCACAAAGGGAAGCCAAAGCAGCTCATTCCTAACAACCTTCCCATGACTCTCACCTCTTGAGGCAACAGCAAAGGGTGGAAGAGCCTGTTCCCCATCGTGCAACACAAAGCCATGAGAAAATGGGAAATCTCTCCTGGACCTTTGGAGCAGTCTGGGCCCGTCATATGCAGTGAATTCTCACAGAAAGTCAGAAAATGAGAGTGACAAAAATACCAGCCCTCTATTTTGGTACTGAAGAGACTTTTTTCAGGACCTGTTACAACAATGAGCTAAGGAGCTAGAAAACAAACTAAGCAGGACTAGGTCTCTGATTTACTTGAACTGCAGTACAGCCCAGAGTTTTCTTATTCAGACTTTATCCAAAAAACAAAACTGGGAAGGAGAATAAGCCAAATGCTGCCTTGGAGAGGGATACAGGCTAAGTAGACATAAACATAATTCTGTTGCTCAGGAATTAATTATCACCAAAACATATTTCTGCCATGTTCAAATTGTAATATTCAGCTTCCAAATCCACAAAACTCATTCCAAGAGTATTCAGTGCAAATTACACCCTTAAAAAAAAAAGCTTTGATGTATCACATCTCATTTATATAACCTCCTTCTCCAGTCTAAAACTAATTTAGTGTTTTCTAACAGAAGATTTCCAATGTCACTGTACTGAATTAAACAATAAAACTGAAAAGTCAAGGCCAACTCAACTCCTAAAGCAGGGCTGCTGAGCCGGGCACAAGGAACAGGAATCTAAACGCTCGGTTGTGCCTCCCAGTTTTCACTCAAGGAGCACAAACAATCCCAGGCAGAAGGGACCAGTCATGACCTTCACTTGCAGAATGATACAGGCTCCAGATGTTCACCTTTTCAGGTGAACCTCATCATATCCTTCTAGTCTTCAGCAAAAATATTTTAAGACTAGGCTTTTTCTTAAAAGGCCATGAAATACATCTTTGCCGCTTTGTAACTTGCACACTTGGCAACCAAGGGCAAGTCTTCCATCCCCACTAGGGCCCGTGATTTGTTCTGATGACTCCCAAGAGCTGGCAAACCACAACCCTGAAAAACTCCACCAAACCAGTTGCACTTGCAGCGAAAGAGCAGGAAAAGCTGGGAGCAGCAGCTAGCCAGTCAGACTGAACAGGGGCCTGCAAAAACTTTAACAGAGTGGAAGGATCACCATTAATTTTAGCTACTGTCTGCTTAATTACACGACAGCACATGGTGGGAGACAAGTAGGACTTGCCTGGAAAATGTGGCAGAAATTGAGGACTGCAGACATAAGGCATTTGGAGAACAATGGCAACCTCAAACCTCAAAGATAATTATAACTGAAAATAGTTGCTTGTTAAAAATAATTTGTCTGCTATGAATACTCCTAGTGAAGAACCATTACTCTGTTCAGTTTTATGGGCCACAAAAACAAAAACAAAATCTTTAAAGGAAGCAAAATAACTTAATCATTCTTCCACATTTAGGAGATTTGAGGTCCAAGGAACACAGAAGACAGCAAAATACATATTGGGTTTCTTTTTGTTTCACCAGCAAATACATTCATGGGCAGAGTACTCAGCCTAATCTTTCTGCAAGGATTTAAGAGATGCATACTGTAGAAAATAATCCTGCGTTAGCACAAGGACAGACCAAAGGACTGAAAGGTCATCCAGAGCTCTAAGTTCTTACACTCTGATTTTCTGGACTTTCAGTAGAGGCTATATGAGTACACATAATTTGCAAATTAATTTCCTTGAGTCATCTTTTATTTACCTTTTCTCTCCTCGCTGACTTACAGAACTAGCTGTGTGACTAAACAATTTTGGAAAGCCTTGCAGTCAACAGGATTAAACAGTGTGTGTTGGGTGAACTACAGACAGAATTCATTTGTCAGATCCCCAGTGCCCTGACTTTAATCAGGGGTAACAAAGCCAGCAGTACTGCTAATCCAATCAGCAAGGCCAATGAAAAAATAAATTTGCAAACGCAGTTCAAAAACTGCCCTTTCACTCCGCAAAGCAAAAACACCATGAAAATCTCCCCCTTTTTCTCGCTTGCTCCAAAGGTCCCTAATAAACAAAAAAGGGAGGAGGCAGAGGCATTAGATATGAAAGACAAATATGAAACACAACTTCAGTTCTTAACGTACGTCATGCGCCGAGCAAGGACAACGCGGTTTCGGTCTTGGGAAGCTCACACTGCAAAACGGCGTGTTGCAAAGTCACAGCCCTTCAAACCAGTCAGGCTGCCTTTTCAAGAAATTTCTCCTAATAAATCGTTTATCTCAAGACGATATTTTTCTACTCTTTTCTGAAAAAAAAATAAATAAAAATTTGAAAACCTAAGATATTTCCTTTCCCAGAAAATTGTTCTCAGTGATCAGCTGCTTCTGTATTCCGCAGAGAGGTAAAGAAGAGCTCAGAGCACTGGAAACCACAGAAGAGGAGCAAGGACTGAGCTGGCCACGACGATTAACGGACACTTGGTGACTCTGCTGGCACGTCCTGATGCCAAGAGCTTCTCCAGCTTCCCCTCAGGGGACACGTGTGGCAGCGCTGCTTGGAAGCCAAGCAAAATCTAAGGAGCTCCCCTAGACTGTCCCAGGGGTTGTCACTATTTTCGGAAGAGTTATGCTAAATATTTCAGTTAATAGCAATACATTCTCTCCAGTCACCTATTACATGCAAATCAGCTGGCTGAGGACTAAAACACGGAGGGGGGCAGTCACAAATTTTATTTGAAATTTTATTTGAAACTGGGTTTTCCACACGCAGCAAACGAACGCTGAGAAATTTCTTGTCTGCTTAACGCAAGACGTTAGCTTCTCACGCCTATCTTAATTAGGACAATGACTAAACTAAGACACATTTTATGCCATGATTTTATTGCCAGGCTTCTGCAGAAAGTAGTTAAAGAACACGATGGACCTCACCTACCTTAGCCCACATACTCCTCAGCCTCAGCTGCCTACACCTGACTTCTACCTTTTGAAATCTCAACTAAAAAATATTCTTTTCCAAAGCCACAGGAAAGAAAAGCTGGTTAATGCCAATCTTTTTCAAAGGGGGTACTTCCCTTGAAGCTGCTCCTGTTTTTACGGCTACAGCAAACTTAAATTTCTTCCTCTGGCTGCTACTATTTCAACATAAAACAACCCCTCAGAAGTAATATATAAAGAAGTATGGCCAAATTTGAGACACTTGAATATACCTGTAGGGACATTTGTCACTGTATCATTTACTTCCCCATCAGGCACCATACCCCTAAGCTTTTCAAAAAAAATGAAATGGATGCATTTCTTTCAGCCTCACCTTTCACTCGCTGTTTGTGAGGGTTTCACTCAGCATGGCTCCACAGATACGTGACCTGCTTTTGTCTCTCCATCAATTTTTAAAGTGATAGACTCCAACAGGGTGGCCAAGAATGGAGGATTCTATAAAAAAAATTGTTATTCAAGCCTTACTACAATCTCTTCAAAAAGCACAGATATCGGCAGGAATTTCACAAATACGTGTCAAAAGTAACATGGGGTAAGAGCAAATCCACATCTCACCACAACATTAGACACTCTGAGACCATCCCAAGAACCACCTTCCAGAGCCAGTTTTAAAGAGGTGCAGTAACTGTTCAAAATCATTAATGCGTGCAAAGAAATGGCAAGATGGTAACTGCAATGCCTTCTTGAGGTTATTGTTATTATTATTATTAGAAGCTACATTCTCACCCGTATCATCACTTTAGCTGGATAGGTTGTTCTAGACAGCTAAGCAGCTGCTGTAAAATAACCAGTGCTAACACTTTAATTATAGCAATATCATCAACTTGTGCTCTCTCAATCTGTTGCTCCACCTGTTATTGTTAAGTTTACGTTTGTCTTATAAGAGCATCTGGGAAAGAAACTATCTTCCTCTTATTTATCTTCCTGTGATGTAGTTGTACGTTGCTCAGCAAAACAGGGCCTCAAGCATGACCAGGATCTTTACCAAAAGAGAAGAGCAAATTTTTGTAAGTTTTCTCAGTTTTCTCTATTGCTACTGGCATGTGATATAACGACCAAGGAGCTGCAGCCTGGAGGTTAATGCATCTTTGTAATGAGAGAAACAAAGAAGTTCATAAACACTTCATAAAGCCCACAGGCACTGATGAAAAGCAGAATATACATCAATTATAAAATATTATTCAGGATGCCCACCTCTTAGCGGGTAGGCACTGCCTATTTGAATAGATATTTTTTGCACTGATGTTAGTTTAATGAAGTAACTTTTGCTACCTATTAAAACAAAAATCACTCTCTCTTCGGTCTCTCATTATCAAAACCTCTTGATCACCAAAGTGGATGCTCTTTTGGTTCTCTCAGTCACAGCAATAAGCCAACACGTAAGCTACAGGTTTATTGAAAACCTGAAATACAGGCTTTGGATCATCTCCTGAACAAAGGTATACAGTTTTAGGAATGGTGACAGACTGCCTAAAGCTGAGAAGAAAAATTGTGTCACACACGATAACCCCAATACACGTCTACGACACCTTCTCTGTGAGCCGCCGCCTAAAACCTGGGAACGTCAAGAAAAGTTACTGAAATTCTCTCTAGACAACAAAACTACTTCAAATTTTCCCCAGACAACAAAATGACTGCAATTAATCTTTACACTGACAGTCTGTTTCAGGGCATAATTGTAAATGGCCTAGGGAACAATAATTAAGCACTTATCTTGATAAACAGCAGCACTTTTTCAAAACCAGTCATTAGAAGTAAAGGACAGAGTTACCTGCCTCATTGTTTAACAAGACCTGTTCGATTAAAAACACGAAATAGTAACCCTGAAAAAAAATCATTCTCCATAAAATATTAGAAGGTTACATTTGGTTTCCCCAAAGAGTTTCTTTGCTGGCTCCAAATTTCTTCAGGAAGAAGACATCTTGCTACTACACTTGCTCTTTTTAAAAAAGAATAAAGAAAAAAAATGCTTATGATTTAGCTTAAAAGAAGACATCTCAAGGAAGTGAGTGACCTCTGTACCCTTCTTGGGTATAAAAATTCTGAAGAGATACATGAGTCACATTTTCTTGGAATTCTCAAATAAAACAATATTAAATAAAGTATTAGGATGTCACACAATCACAACAAAGGTGTGTTAATCATGAAACCTTTTTTCTTAAGAGTGTTTCTCTAACTATAATCTACTCAAAATTGTATTTATTCTTAAGAAACCCACAATCATTAGCATACACAAGTTCTCCAAGACCTTTCCTGCTATCAAGCTTCAACAACAACAACAACAAAATCTAGGATGCTTCAATTTTAAAGCAAATGTTTTCTGGAATAGGAAAAGAAATATTTTAGTCCCTTTATAGCTAATTGCTTTATCAAACTGGCGTAGGACACATTAAAGTATTTAAAGATATCGCTCATCATTCTTAAGCTTCATGACAAATTCTGTTTATTTTTTGTGTGACCTTGGTTAGGTTAACAGGAAGATTCCACTGACTTGAACTCATGATTTGCAAGAATCATCCTACAGGGCACATCAAAGTGAATGCAAAAGAAACATTATCATAGTTATTGTTTTTAAACCTCACTTCCCTTTGTGCAACACAGTCACTTCAGTGGCATCCAAAGTCTCTTTTCAAAAACCAAAAAAAATTAATCCAGCAAAAGGAAAATAATCAGCCAAGGGGTTGACCTTCTCTCTAAAGGGGAACAGACCAGGCTCTAAATGGCCAAAGCTGGCAAAGGAAAGACTTGGGAGTATTTGGATCAAGCTGAAGACAAGAGGAGTAAAGACAGCCTGACCTAGATACATGTTTCAGATTTGTTTCTATTTATGGTGTCATTAATTCAGAGGGCCAAGGGGAAGGAACTGTATTTTAGCTTCCGACAGGTTTGATCTTTAAGATCTCGTTTATGCCACTCTGCGTTTTGCTCAATACAAAGCACTTTGTCTAAACACTTGAATATTTACCACTGCCATAGCACCAGTTAAAGAAAAGATATTTTTCCTGGAACTGACTCAACTTTGGAAGACTCTAGGCAACAATTTACAATCCAGAAGTCTTATTTTCAAAGTTCTCCAGCTCACATACCCCTAATGACTTCCCAAATGATTTAGGTAGCCAGCAGTTCTGAGATATCAAGCTACCGTAGCTACCTGTTCTTCAGGAAGATGAGCAAATTACGATCAAAACAGACACTCTTTGACATCAAGGGTTCATGGATCAGCACACAGGAGTTACAAAAATAGCTTAAGATAAGGAAATTTAGCCTAATTATTATCATTTCCACTAAGTCATTGCATGTCCACAAGCACTGAACAACAGTTTCTCTCACTGATTATACAAACTCTGTGATCAAACTGCTTAGGAGATTAGGTGGCAGGAGGATGCCTTAAAAAAAAAAAAGTAGTAAAAGAATTATTGTATTGATGCTTACAACTCCACCCTGAAAAAGAAGAGACAGATAAAAACAATTTGGCTGTCAGCCCTCTAGTTTCAGTGGCTCTGCGGCAGTTTGTATTAACTGAGGAGCTGCAACAGATAAAACTGCATTCTGTACTTTCCTCATACCGGTGCTTTGAATGGGAAAAGTAAAACATCCTTGAAGCTCTAACCTTGTGTAAGCACAAAATGTTAACGGGCAAAAACCAGGCCACATAACGAGAGACTGAATGAAGGGATAAAGAAACCTTCCCGGCCAAAGTAGTTATCTACTCCAGAAGCAGAAAACAGTCAAAGATAACACAATTTGCCCCCAGAAGATAAAGTTTCCATTGTCTGTTCAATGCGAAGGCTTCTGCTTGTTCAGCACAGTACTTTTTCTGGTCTTTGTTTCCCTCAGACCTTGGCGATCTCCGCTGCATTCAGTTTCTCAGCTCTCTCTCTCATCGTGCTGTTAAAAAAGCAACTATTCAGGGCTCGGTGATGCCAAAACTCCTTATCTTGAATTTTAAGAACAGATTACACTAGCCTCACTCACAGTGAACTGTATTTTATACCAAGTGTAGGCACCACCAAAGTCGCCGAGAACACCAGTGCTACAGAGCACGGCACAACAGGAGCTGAGGTATCACAAACGATCAAAATGTTTTCTTGGCACTTCACTCTGGGTGGGCAATACACAATTCCATTGATACTGGAAGTCTCTGCCATCTATTACCTACAAAAACTTGCCTACAAAATCCCATACCCGCATCAGAACAATAGGACAAGCTGCATTTGTAGAAATCTGTTTGCATTAACTATTTTTACGGTATTTCTCTGACAGATTGAAAGTCCTTTCAATATTCTCACCAAAGCCAAAGGGGAGGGTAGATATTTTTTGCTTTGGAACAGATTCAGATGCCAAACCTCAGGGGTTGCTTTGACTCCAGAGAACCAAGTCTTCTAAACTTCCCTCTCCTGGCAAGAATTACAAAAAGTAAATTAACCTCTATAGAGGAAAAAGGAAACGGTGTCGTTTCCAAGAAAATAAAATTGCAGGACCTCATCTGTCAGATGTCAGCAAACTGCAGGTGAGCAGAGCAAGCCTGCGTGAGCACACAGAGACACACAAACCTTTCTGTCTCACAGATGGGGCTGACTCGGAGGTTGCCAGCCCCAACAAGGTCGAGCTGGCAGCCGGCCCTGCGATGACTGCCCTGCCGTCCAGCCAAGTGGACCACAAACCAGCTGCCAAGCAAAACTCACACGCTGACCTACCAATTGTGCCCATCGGTTGTTTGCAGGTGGAAAATGGAATCGCTGAAGTTCAGCAACCAAGTTAACTTGTTCATGCTTTATTCGACCCTGTCTCCAAACTGTTTCTTCATCACTCTTCCTTGAATCAAAGGCTACAGTCGCTTATTATACTCACAATGAATTTCTACAGACTCCAGAGCTGCACTGCACCTTATCTGCCCCTTAAATCCCATCAGTTCCCTCACAGGTGCTCCTCTGAATGCCAACAGCAAACTGGGGCACTCCCCATCCCCATAAGAGCAAACAAAGCAAAGGCTTCAGCTAAACAGACTGAGCAAAAATTGACCCAGCCTTCCCAGCAACCTGCAAGAGTGGCAGAGAAAAGCTCCACAGGCTACCTTAAGTAAAACTAGATATGAAGGTACAAACTCTGTCATGTCATATTCCCCTTCCATTTTTTTTTCGGTTCTAAATTCCAAAATTAAGTAAAATTAGTGCACGTACATGACCCCAGAGCTTCCCCCTATCCCTCCATCACTGAATCTCATGGAGACAGGATTGAACGTGCTTAGCTCCAGCACCGATTTTTATTAAATCCTTTTCAAGTAGGTTAACATCAGAAGTCCTTAAATTCATTTGAAAAAGTTACTTTATTCAAACATCATGCTGGCATTAAGTTTATTATTTATGCTTTTCAGGACACTCAAACAAGGCTGTATGCAACTTCACAATCATAAATTTTCTATTTCTCCAGACACACCATTTGTTTAATAACACATCTTCTGGCTTTACAGGAAAAAAAAAAACAAAACAAAACAACAAAAAACCCACCACAAGCCATTTATTTGAACCACCGCATTTAATTTCAGTGTATGAAATAAGCAGTGCTGAGAGCTAAGTAACATTAAAGACCAAAGGGAAGTACAAGACACAACCTGACTTTTTCTTAATCAGCCTGTCTAAAATCCGCACAAATATTACGGTAGCATCTAGAGGTCTCAGCTGTAACAACCTGTAAAATAAAGCAAAATGCCTTACAAAAGCAAGCAAGGTGCCTACACGGCACAGAAAATTGTCATTTCCAGCACCTCCTAGGAGCTTTAAGTTGGCTCAGCTATGAGATGCAGCCTGGCTAAATTAGCTAGAAAATAGCAACAGGTAGTCTGGGGGAAAATCCAAGCTAACGTGGCTGAGAGCACATAGCAGGGGGAAGCTGTCCCCATCTCAGTTACTTCAAATGAACCAGAAAAATCGTAGGAGGTAGAAAGCAAAAATACAGCAAAACAAAAAGAACCCACCAACGCCGAATACAATCTACAGCAACACCAACCCTGAGCCAAGTTTTCTGACTCCCCTTGCCTGCCCTGTATCTCACTCTCATAACATACGATGAAATTCTGCAAGAATACGAGTTATAAGAATTATGATAAATTAACGTACTTCTGCACTTTACAGGGGTGGCTTTGTGCAAGTACCCTCTGTTGGACAGCAAAAAAAAGACTGTAACACCCTTCAAAGCTACAGACTAGCACTTAAGTCATTGCACAGATGTTGCTTTGAGATGAAAAAGCACTTTCTAAAATGCCCACTCTTTCTTTTTCCCAAACACGAGAGGTTTTGGCTTGCAGGATTAGCAACTCTTCTTCCACCTGCTTGGATACATCAGCCAGTAAACCCCTCCTGGACCTGCCCCTCTCCACCTCCTCCTCCACTGGGCGTGGGACCTTTCCCATGGACACAACCTCCTTCTGGAGGGTCTGCCCACAAGACAGGAGGCTATTGTGTTTCCACTGCAAATATGATTCATTACTTGTCACCAAAGGCCAACACTATTCCACACTGTGTAAGTACAAAGATACTTTCCTGAACAGAGAATATAGACTCACTGGCTCTTTATGGATAGGAAAGATAAATAGATTTACTGACTATAGATGCTACCTCAAAGTAACCAAGTATTAATGTAGTGAAATAAGGACAAAACAATAGCAAGCAATGGCCTGTACAGTTTTTACCTATCATAAATAAGAAATGAAGCCCTTTGAAATGTAAAACATAGAAGAAACACGCTTGAAGACTTGAATTCATTCAGAATGGATTTTGTTTAGAGTCACTTTCAACTCCTACCGCCTTCTTAGAAGCCTCAGGTCTTCATTTTTAAACAGTGAACTGCTTGTATTCTGTCACGCGTTCACAGTAATAAAAGCCAGATGTGAACCGCAGAATCTCCTGAAAAAGCATCATTGCAAAGAGGTGATGGAAGCTTAGAGGACTTACGACCAAGCAGGGAGGTCTGAGATTTCCATAATTCTTCTGGTGCAAGAATATATTTTCAGAGAATAAAGCTGTCTAACGTGAAACAGCCTTTGAGCTTTCACACCAGCCCAGTGCTGAACACACCACTGTTTGTAACATCGTGGTAAGGAATAAAGATAACCAGCATTTGTTAGGTTTACTTAAATAACTACAGTTCCTAGTCAAGTCAGTCCTACACTTCCTATATTAGCTCCACACATAAATGGCTTTAACCCGGATTACAGCTAATACCTCACCATCCTGAAAACAACCTCAATTTACAGTAATTGCCTTATTAGAGGCCTCAAGTGGGAACAAAAGAAGTCTTTGCTTGGATGGATTCCACCAGGGACAGCATGACTGAGACACGTTGGTGGTCCAGTAACCTAGAAGACACCTTTCCTACTCCTGTCCTCGGATAAACGGAAGGATCCAGAGCTGTGTGTCACACGGTTTCATATCTCAATCACACTTAGAGGAATATAAAATAAAACGAATGGAGGAAAGGCTTTAAATATATTTGGGATTTGTACTGTGACCATTCTGCGTATTGCCTGTAAGGCACTTGTTGGTGATGAAAAGGGTGCGCTCTTAAAGGTCCTTGTGAGAACCTGCCTGGCCCAAATGCTTAAAAGCTCAAGGAACACTTAGAACAAAAATTATACACAGTCAAAATTAACATTGTACATTCAGTATCAGGCTAGATAAATCTGCAAACTTTGTGCCTTGTAACAGGCAAGTTATTTCAGTAAAATAATATGCACCTGTCCTAGAAGACATATGGAAACTAGTCGTACCTCTGTTTCTCCTAAACATTCATTTTATTTTAAATAGAGCCACATCTCCCACTTTCCCTCTGGGGCATAAAGAAGACATTACACTAGAGAGAAATTGGGAAGACTTAGCAATTCAGGCTTATCTCTTCTTTTAGAAATGATATACAGGAATGTAATCCAGAAAACCTTTACCATTAATATGTAATTGCAGGCATTCCTTTGAGTTTTCGAGTTTTGAGAATGGTATGAGTAATCATATCAAAACTCTAAGTGCCAGACAGGGAAAATGGGAGTTGCAAGGTCTATGATTAAACATCAAGATAAGATGAGAAAAAGGTTTCATTTTCATATATGTAAGTTCATTTTCCTGTAAAAAATAAGTGTTAAATTTACCAGCCTTCTCAGCACCACTGTCTGACTCCTCTTGCGTTACTTCTGCTAACCGTGATTAAAAGAGATGAAGTCCAATTTTGTTCTTTGTGACAAACAAGAGATAGTGATGAATGAAATATTTCCATCTGGTAAACAAATTGTCACAAAAATATCAGAACCACTGTCAGCACTAACGGCAGCAGCAAGGCAGAAATTTCTATTCAACCTTTAGCTTTGCTGTAGCTATCTGAAATACTTAACATTTTCTTTCACTTTGTAGTAGGCTGCTTGAAAGGGAAAATAATTCAGTAAAATTCACAGTAAAAGAACAAAACTGTATCCTATTATAGCAAATAATATATTTTTTTTCATTAAAATGACTGCCTTCTAAGTTTCATATACAAAAACTATTGTGAAAGTACTACTATCAGGAGCGACAGAGAGGAGGAAAAAAAAAAGCCAAAACTTATTTACTGATTCAAATTGAAGGGAGAGAGGACATGTAAATTTTAAAATGAAAACACTTGCTTTTTTAGTGAGGACATCATCTAGATAACCTTTCTTTTAAAAAAAAGGCACAAAACCAAACAGTTTACTGGCAGATGTGGATCAGACACTGCATCATTATTGCTGTTTGTTACTTACAGCTTGCACAAGCAAAGTATGTTAATAAACATCCCCTTTGTTTACAGTATGTTACATCTTCCAGTTTGCAAGTGTTTGCATAATGTTGCAATAGCTGGATTGAAAATACTGCACAGGGAAAAGATCCCTGACCCAAAAGACTAGATGAATTCCTCCTCTGAGACTTCCCACACAACGCAGAATAAATCTGAAGCACCTGATAAAACAGAGACATCTCAGGCTATGCAGAATAAGGAAACGCTGCTGACAAAGACAAATTTCCTACAGATAGCACATGAAAGGGAAAGTTACTTTTGCAGGGCTGATGATCACAGGGCGGAATAACAAAACACCGAGCTACTTTTTTTCACCCAAGCCAGAATCATCCTCAGCTAAGAAAGGGCACATTTGTCTCTGAATCAAGGAAGCATTAGACACGCAACCAAAGCTTGCAATTAGCTACCAGTAGCATCTAGTTTAATGCAATGACTATGCTACAACAACTGAGATCATTGCTTCAAACTAAAGTTCCTTATAAAGGTAAAAAAATTCGGGGGGAGAACAAAACAAGAAAAAAACCCCACCCCACCAGGGTATGGGCACTTCCCAGTGCCAAGCAACAGCAATTAAAAGCTATTATGAACAGAATTTTCTTTCCTATATAATCATATTCATTCAAATCTGTATGCTTGCCATATGAGAGGAGGGTCAGGCAAGAGACAAACATGCAGAGAGCTGCACAGGTCAATTCAATTTATCTGAAAGTCTCGGTGGACTTCCAAAATAGAGAAACCTTATGGAGGGGGCCATGTGTCAGCCACATAGGTTTGAAGCTAACTATATCCGAGCTTTAGAAAAGAAGACACAGCAAATTAAATGATGAAGCGCCAAAGATTAACAGTCATGATCACTGTCAGGCATTTGATTGATTTTCTCAAACCGACAAGGTGGGAAAAATGAAGAAAAAAATGCTAGCAACTAAAAAATAAAATATTAAAAAGAAATAAGAATGCGAGAACAGACTCTGCTACAGATAACAAAAGGGAGCAAACATCTGACAGTGAACAAAACTCTAGATTAAGACCCATCCAAGTCCCCGGGGTAGTTTTTCCATTTAAATGAATTGCTTGAGATTTGGGTTATCACTACCTTCGTCTCTATTTTTCTAATTCTCAACTGGTTTTGCTCAAAACAGGAGACAGTTTACTGCTTGCTCTTAGATTTAAAATTCTAAATCTGCTTTTCCATAAAAACTGGAATTCCAGTTATTCCAGTGCAATTATTTCACTGGACTCTTAGGTATGTACTTTTGAATGGACAAGCTAATTAAAAAATTGTTTTGATGTTTTAATGAGGCAGTCTCCGGCTCCTTTAAGAATTAATTGCCACGGGGAAGAACAGAGTTGCCATGTTTTCCATTTGGGTGTCATCTGGAGTTAAATAAAGTTACCTCTACATCTCCTCTCACCTACTGGGTGTCCTTCCTGCCAGCTTCAGTACCAGAGCATTCATCTGAAGAGTTTCACTTCTTTTCAAAGCTCTCATCAGTTTTACGTGTTGACTACTGTAAAAAAAAAAAGATTTCATCATGCTTTTTTGGGTTTTTTTTAGTCTGAAAGCTGCAATTTGCCTCACTCACATGTGTACAGACTTGTGAAAGCACCAGTCCAGGTAAGTGGTATTTGCAGCCAAATCTCAGTTCTGTCTCATCTGCTGGCTCATTCTTCTCAGCGACATCAAGTACCTTATTTTCTTGCCTTACCTTACATGCAAGGTCCCCAATAGCTTTGTGCCATCAATCAAGATGTCACTTCATTACCCATACAATAAAAATAAAAGCAAACATCTCCCTTGGCATATTGTCCCTCATCTTGTGGGACCAGGCAGGAACACATCTCTCCCTGAATAAAACTACATCATTGCCCACCTTCAAAAATCCCTCTAACTACTTAGTTACTAAGAAGCTCAACAATTAGGTTATGAACAGGACAAAATCACAACCTAAGATAACACATAATTTAGATTATCATTGGTTTTCTTACCTCCTTTTCTGTTGATGTTTATTATCTTTCACATTTAAGGTGTATTTCTTAGGCAGGAATAAGTAAAACTCCTTTGCGTTTCCACCACCCTGAGGATAACTAAATTCCAGAGTAATAATGTTGAATATGTCCAAAACCATAAAATACTTCTTATCAAGAAACAAATTACCATGTTACATCTGTAATTTCAATCTAGGTAGATAACTATGTATTTTTGTCACTGTTTTTCCTCCAATCACCAGGAAAATGCTTCTCTTCCTTCGCCTTCTGGCCTCCACCCAACCTTTCTGTTTCAGCACTACTGCATGTTGATATACTAATTATTTCCTTTCCCAGTGAACTATCTCGACCCTCTCCAATATCACACTCTGAGGGACAGTATACTTGCCTATGCTAATACTTACACTTACTAATATTTCCTGGTTTTCTAATGTTACTAACTATGGAGTACACAGAGTGTGCTGGACAGGCAGTGTGTGTTAATCTTACTGCCAGAAAGAGTAAGAATTTCTCATTGGAAGCATCTGGTATTACTATTTGCAAGAATATGAGTAAAAATACACACTAATTTGATTTCCCAGAACCTGTTTGCCCAATAAAAACCATCTGCTTCCATTCATTGACTTCTATACGCCCCGATCCAAAGTTCATGAATCCAGCAGCAATCACCCATGCTTTGTCTGCAGTGGTCTTTGCACTAATCCAAAGCAGAAGATGAAGAAATAAAAAACGTTAAAATGAGCTTTAACAATCTATAAAATTCTTCCATTATGCAGTTTATGGCAAACTATTACCACTGCACTTTGGATTCCCACAATGAGTTACTTTCTTAACAGCCTCCTGAGGGCATCATAGAACAGAGTCATTGGTTGAAAATGATGCAGCAAACAAGAGTCAGCTCCAAATCAGCATTTTATATTCAATAGCAAAAGAGATGCAAGTGGATTGACTTGAGCTTCGCATCCCAAGATGATTTCACTAATGAGCCTGAGCAAATGTAGGAAAAGAATTAGCAGAGTTCCTCTCAACTTCAACTCACAACACCTGCATATTTTTGTCCTCTGAAAAAAATACATTTCAGGCAGATACAGATACAGTTGGTGCAGAGCAACAGATTTGCACAAAGAGGAGGTGTTGTCAAAATCCTATGTTCTGGACAACGCATCATTAGTCATCCCAGAGAGCAGTAACAGAAATACAGGCTACATGAATCATCCAAGCTGCTCTCTAGGAACACACCGGACCCTTCTACATAAGCTATAAAATAATGACATTGGTCGTTCCACGGTGGACTTTCAGATTAACATTTCATCTGGGTTTTTTTGTGATGCTGTGCTCAGTGCCTTTCTACACAGCAGCCCTTACGGGAGGTAAATCGTTTCACTGGCTCCCTAACAAGGAAGCTACAGAACCTCTTTAAGGAAGTGCATCGATCAAATATCTGTCGTAATTACACACTCTTCAGAACTTTCCATTTTCGCCAAGAAAATTTTGCCATTATTGGGGAAGACTTTGCATCTGCAGTGAAATCTGCTCTCCCTAAAGATTTAATTGGAATTTCAACTGAAAGTTGGGTTACTATGGGTAAATAAAAAACAGTGACCAGATGTGGCATTATCAAGCCAAAGCGCAAATAGGAAGATGCTGCAGTGTCCATAAATTCTTTGAGTATTTACCTTAATGATATTTTTCCTTAAGTTCTGAAGAACTTACAGATGCAACGCAACAAATGCTGACATGTAGAAAAAGGTACAACCTTTGAAAAACTGTAAGAACGTAAAGCAAGTTTTAGAGTTTCTAAAAATCTTCCCATTTTTCTAAAAATCTTCCCATTAGTAGCCTCTCTTATTTTGGTTAGCTATGTAACAGTTGTCAAGCATCTCACGAAGAGATAAGCTCAGTTTTATTTTAGAAACTGAGGGACAGACAAATTAACTGACAACACCAAGAATAAATTGTTAGTAAGAAACAGGACCAGAAGCTGCTTTTTATAATCCCATGAAATACATCTCAAAAAAGCATCATTAATGATTTCTTAGAACAAAGTTTCAGAGGTTGCTCCTAAGAGGTGAGCGATACAAAAACTAAAAATAAGCAGATGTAAAACCTGAAGTATCTTCAGCTACTTCCAAACCTCCAGATACAAGGGAAGATGTAAACAACATAGGAAAACATAAGAACAGTTCAACAGACAAATGTTTTCATGTTTTAAAGGAGTTAATTTACAGAATGTTAGAAATAATTATTTTAGTAAGCCACTCACTAGACAACTTTTAGGGGTATCCGAGTTGGTGGTTTTTTTTAATACAATAGATCAGTTGAATTCTTCTTGAAAACATAATTTCTTTTACTCGGGAAGGAAAACTGCAAACATGATGCTCTCTGAAAACTGGTAGGAACCCCCATTCCACTGCAAGAAACGCTTAGTTCATTAACGATTCCTCCTCAAGTTGTTACAGAAAGGCAATTGCAGCAAGGCAATGTCGAGAGACACGAGTCTTTCACGGACACTTTCACCAGAGCCAGTTGCTGAGGTTACCTGACAATAGAGTAACTTGTGCACCCAATTCCCACTTTACAGAGGTATTACAGACCCAAGGCTTTACAACAGAGCAAGGCTCGCTAAAGCAGCTACTGTGCTTTGTTTACCCCGTATGCACTTAGAAAACATTGCTATCGGGTTTCTTCAAACACCTGTTGGCCATTGTCAGTAGAATCAGTTCTTCAAAGACAAAAAACCCCCAAAACTTTAGCTGGGGAAGCAGAAGACTATAGTTACAAAATACGCTTCGTTCAACTCTACCACTTAGGAACTTAAAGCATATGCTAAATTCTTTTTTTTAACTTCTTTAGGAAGTGCTCAGTGAGACATCTAGGGTGAAATCTTGAAAACTTACATACACTCTAATACCTTTAGTCAGGAATACAACTCCTTTGGCTTTCAGTAACCAATCCAGAGATGAACAGATAACCTAAGGGTAATTTCTCAGACTCATCTAATATGTTCCACTCGCTGTCAGCATCAGAAACTATTGGGCTCTTTCTTCTATTCAAAAGGCCCGAGAATTAGTGGGGAGAGTTGACCAACCAAATAAACAAAAGTTTGTTATTACCCCTGCAACACGCAAGCAAGAGCATTTGAACATGGGGCAAGTGAGCAGGGATGAAAAGTCAAGCAGGAGAAGAGGAGAAAGGGAAAAAAAAAAAAAAAAGGAAAAGTATATCAGACAGAAAACCCAGTTTCACTACAGTCAATGAAAGTTTTTACATCAATTTTAAGTGAGCTATGACTTCACCCTCAGACAGTTACAAAGTACAACCAGCTACTACATAATTTATTTTTTTATTTAACAAGAAAAGGTATAGCAAAATGAAAAAAATCCCGAGTCTGCCAAATCCCAGAAGAGCAGTTGAATATAAATGAGGAGATAAATGATGAAAAGTGTGTTAAAGCCATTTTTCAATAGGTTGGAATAAGATAAAAGTTTGGAATTTCACTCCACACCCCCAACTTCTTTTTTTTAATTGTAAAACTGGAGCTAGAAAATCATGGTTTCGTATAGGTAGGTGTCTCACTGGGTGAGTAAACAGTCTGAATGGATTTGATAAGCAACTCCTACAGTACGTGATTGAAGCATACATGTGTGTTTGTCACACATAACCACACTTGCAGGAGACAATATTTAGATAAACAGCCTCAAAATAAAGCACTCCATTCAGAACTTTGTATTTTTAAAGTTTGTTTTGCAATAAGGTGTCTATTATTATTCTTTGGGGGGAAAAAAAAACAACAAACAAACCCAACAACCTAGCTGCAACTGTACTCTAGGGTGTTTGGGGTTTTTTTATTATTTTGGCCTCTTAAGTTATGATTTCGTGTGTTACGTTTGTGTTTCACAGGTGGGATTTCTGCCATCCTTTACCTAGAGCACTACAAAGTGTTTCTGCACCCTCTTGGCCTCCACACTAGGTAAATATGGAGAGCAGGGCTATTTGGCCATGGTCATTTTGCATCCAACACCCTTTCACGCACATTCCAAAACACTTCCCAGCTCAATACACATGTAGCAGTACTGGTCCCAGTATAGAAAGTACTGAAAGAACACCATGTACCTCCACTAGGGAACTGGTGTTATATACAATTTATCTGAAGTGCTCAATTCTGTGTTGACAGAAAGAGGTGACCAAATTTTAAAATGAATAAACACACTCAAGAGAAGATGTTCTGCGTGTATTTGTTTTAAAAATGAAAATCAGTCTCTTCCCTTTGTCCACTTTCTCTAAATGGACTACCTTTTTTCTCAGCATTTGTCCAGTCCTTAATACAAACCTCCTGGTACATGTCACCATTCTTAAGAACTCCAGTTCAACACTAAGGGATGCAATTCTCTATTCAGAGCTCTAAAAGATTATTAAAAAGGACTATTTTTCCACAGAAGTGCTGTAACAAACACTCAATTTCAAATACATGAGCTGTGTATTATTTCTGTGCATGTATCATTTAGATGATTAGATCAGTAACGGCACATATGTCTAGAATTGGCAGGCTTCACTTACTGAAGGAAGATATTAAAAAAAATTAAATGCCTTAGTTTCATTATGCTATTCAGAAGGTGTTCTTGCCTCTTCTCCCTGCCAAACAGTTTGAAATCTAGATTAATCTCATAAATCATTTCCTCTTGTAAACACCTGAACCACGAACTCGAAAGAAAATTCATCACAAGCTCTTCCCAACAATTGTGTCATTCTCCAATCCTCAAACGAAAAGATCTCAGGCTCCGAGAACAGCCTTTTACCTTCTTTAATGGTTATAGTTTAATAAAGCAGATATAATCCAGAAAGCCTTTAGAAGAAGATATCCACTGGATAAGCTCCACATATATTTCAGTTTTATCCAGTAAGAAAAAAATCGTTTTCCCTCTTACATGACAAAATTTATGATGAACCAGTCTTACAAACTATTCCTCACTGGAATCTTACAGACTCTTGACAGCACGCCCGTAACCATTACGCTCTCAAGCACACAGACGACTGATGACTGAGTCCAGTGTGTCTTACTGAACTTTGTTTAAACTCATCACAGCTCTATAATTGCTCTGGAGACCTCATGGAATTTCTCTTGTTTTACTTCCAGACACTTATCAGTAGGTTTGAGCCAGTAACAAGGCTTTCACTGTTGGTTTTTTGGGGTTTTTTTTTGCTGCTTTATGCTCCAGGTGATCAGGGACTTTGGGAACACAGGTCTGCCAGAGCACTAGGCAAAACGGGGCTGGACCTGTTCAACCAGCAAACGGAATTAGTGGGAGGCATCATGTCTACAGGAGATACCAAGGTATAAATTCACTGGATGCCTTTCCTTGTTCCACAGTGTACAGGCTGGGTACTTGACACAGCATCTCCACAGCAGGAGAAAAACCGTTTCTGCCACAAAGCCTTTTACAGACTGGTTTTCAAACTCTCCAGTTTCAATTACATCGAGTGACTTCAGACTGAGGCCAGTAAAGCTGCTCCTGATTTACAATGATGGAAATGGAGGAAAATTGAGCAGGAGAGTTCATGGAAAGTTAATTGGCTGAACTTACAGGCAGAGAGTCTTGCTCCATTAGACTCTTACAGAAAATATAGAATGAAGAACAAGATGATCCTCTGAACTTTTGAGCACAACTCAGTCCGTAACGCAACAGAAGGGGAGACAACCCCAAGTGCTCCGCTCCGGCAGGGACTGAGCCAATTCCCACACTGACCATCCCCAAAACTGACTGCCAGAGGACAAAGTTTATTGTCTATTTTAGAAATGTTCCCCTGTCCCCACTGCATTCTCCCATCATCCTTCCAACATCTTCTCTTCCTTTGCAGCCACCATTGCCAGACCCTTATGGTTTCCAGGACTGTTTGTGAGCCTGAGGAAGAAAAAGGGCCTGCGGGGAAAGGGTGGATGACACAAATATGTCACTGCATTACAGAAGCGAAAGTCACCAGTCTGGCAGAGAGGAGCAAAAAAAATCCTGTTCCCTGTTATGGTGTGGTACGCACAGAAGTTGGCCGTAGAGGGGCAGAAGGAGAACCGAGACAGATCAGACTTGGGTATTAATTTTTCTTGTACCCTCAAAACCTGCACCTGCTCTGCTGCCATGTCCAGTACTGGTCCCCAGAAAACTGGATAAAATTATACTCCAAAAACTTCATATGCCACATTGAGGATAAGTGCTTGAAATTCCCACTAAAGTAAAACAGATGTTGGAATGCAGCAATGGAACTACGAGTTGCATCACAGCACAGAAATTATTTTGAAGAATTATCAAAAAGTGTTTGGAAGACATTATTTCTAGAATTATGCCAACTTATAATGAGATGAATATTTAAACATTAAATATAGGACAGAGCTGAAGGCTGAACTCTCATTTCTATTGACTGCAACACACATTTCTCCAGAAAAAGGGTGATGAGAGAAGATGTGTTTTCTTTCAGTGCCAGACAGGCACATGGATCTGACACTGAAGAAAGCATTTCAGGATATTCCCCAGTGGCTGCAGGCATGATCCAGAAACCAATCCTTTCAAAGCATTTAGTCATAACACTGGTACTTTGCAAATAAATCAAAAGCAAACCAAAGCGGCCACAGCATTAGTTAAGACATTGGATAATTTTGCTTATATTTACTAGCACTGGGAATAGCCTACTCCACTGTTACAACAATTTCTTTGAGTTTTAATAAGACTGGAGTTTATAGGGAAGAGTGGCTTTTTTTTTTCTTTTTAAAAAGTGATACTGTAATTCAAATCCCGGTAACCTTGGAAACAGCCTTTCTCCTCTGATATGTCTGTGTCAATTAAAGTAATTGGGACACTCCAGCTAATGGTGCCTAGATTTCAATATCCAGGCTAGTGCTGAAGCATTAGTCCTAAAGGACTCTGAGCCGAGAAACAGATCCTCTGAAAAAAGATCGTCTTAGAAAGGTTCTTCTTTTTTTGTAAGCATTTGTCAGAAAGTTAGCTGGGAAGAGGCTCGCTTTAAAGAATTTCTTTGTATGTATAACAGGATGCACAGGGACTCTTTAATAAGAGTGAACATAGAGTCAGTTATTTGTACATGTAAACTCAGCTCCCAAAGTAAAGCAGAGAAACACTATTTACTTTAAGATCTTTCACTAAAAAACTCTACAGATTTACAAAATCCTTTCTTACCCTTTGTACATGCACGCAGTCTATAGATAGTGGATTCATAAGCAAACAATACTGATGTCACTAAGTATCTCAGACAATCCTAAAAACTGGAATAACACAGGTGGCTAGTAGGGGTGGAAAAAAAAGATCAACAAGCTGTTAGGAATTTCTTTCAGTATCTAAAAGTAGCTTGTTCCTTTATTGAAACCACATAGCCACCAATCAATCACTCAATTTAATGACATGCATCACCACTTTTCTGCAGCTATATATATATATATATATGTAGCTCTTAGAAAGGGTTTTTGCTAAAGTCTGTCTTGAGAGCCACTCCCCTCAAAAGAAGAAATGAAAAAAAGACTTCTTCCATAGAGGATGTTCATTGCAAGAATATTGTCATGTAGCATTGCTAATTACAAGGTACAGACATTTTTTAAGATATCTGCTCATTTTTGTATATCAAAGTTTTGTATGGCAGAAAGTGACTCTTAGTAGATGCTTTTGGTTATGCAAATGGCAAAGTGACTAGACCACATCTATCACCTATCCATTCCATCTCTATCAACAGAAGGGACATAAAGAAATAATTAAGTACTATTTTGGGGAAATAAAAATACTACCACTATCTAAATAACAATGGTTCAAAACTATTATTATTGGTATTTCAGTTGTCACACAGTAGTGGCAAAGGGAATAAAACAAGGAAGTCCAAGCTTGAAGGAATCTTCTCCTATATTCAAAATCTACTTTAAGTCTTTTGTAAAGCTTGGATGATCCAGGCCTTCCAGGCTAAAAGACCAAAAAAGACCAGCAAATAGTTTATTCAGACCCAGGCTGAGGTGACTAGATGATCCTTTGATATTGTTAATAATGAAAGAGGAGGAAAAAAAAAAAAAGAACAAAACACCAGATACGAGTGCAGTAGCTGAGTCAAGACCGATATGTGCATCCACTGCCAGCAAAAGCATAAAAGGATCAGAAAAAAAAAAATAAAAATCACAGTCCAGAACTGGCTGCCACGACTGTTGTTTCAGTCCCTTTGAGATTTAAAAGCTATTTATATAAAAAATAAATAAATCTGTAATTCAACATGGAATACTCAATCAACAAGATTTAAAATGAGAAGCGTACAAATCTACAGGGGAACAGCTGCCAAACTGGCCTTGGGACAGCTCAAGTCCAGAAGACCATTTTTCAGTTTAAAGACTACGGTAAGCAAAATCCTGAGATATTATGCCTAGAAACCAGCTTGGAAATATGCTGTAACGCTCAGAACAAAGTAGCCTAGGTAATGCAAGTTTTAACTTGTTACTCATCACAGTCTGAATATGGAAAATGCAGTCTAATCAATGAAAAACCTAGACAGGAAGGTTTTCTGTAACAAGTTATTCTTATGAAGTAAAATCACTCTTCAGATGTAAGCTAGAGGTCCAATTCTCCTTCCGCTGAAGGAAGCTACCTTTGACATTCATTGACATCAAGAGCAGCAGTAGGCTATAAAGCTACAACTGCATAGAAACAGTTGTCTGGCCATCGTGCTGCAGAACAAACAGAAACCCCAAATTAATTCAAAGTAATTGTTTAGACAGGCTTAAGTGAGATCAGCATCGTGTTGGGTTTTTATTATTTGGTGAAGATAATTATTTTAGGTTTACTACCTTTATATGAGTAGGTGCTGAATACTATCTTGCTAAAAACCATTCCATATTTTGGCCTAAACGCATACACTCAATTTCATTCTGAGGCAAAATGGTTTACTTGGTATTTTACCACTTTTACATGAAAAAAGTAGTTATATTCTCAGCACAAGAGATTTTAATGTTGTGGGAAGTCCATTCTATAAGAGGCCCACTACATTGGATCATGCCAATCAAATCTTTCGGAAACGTCAGCAGAATTAAACACACAATAAAGGCTATTGAGACTTTTCTAGGAAAAACAAGCTAATTTTGTTGTACATCATTCGCTAAAATAAGTATCTTATGGAACACAAATGAGTTGAAACCAAATTCTGATGGAACATGGAGGAGAGCATAGCAGCTCGGCTGCTGGAGATCCCTGGTCTGCAACAACCCATGGAGGAGTTATGGGCCCAGAAAGCACAGGATTCTCCTTAAGGCACAGAACCGGGACATTCCTGGGATACAGATGGTCCTTGCATCTAGAAGCCATGCTGGCCCGGGCCCTGGAAGAGCCAAGCTGCAAGGCTCGTGTGTTGCCGGGGCACATCATACTGCACAGCTGAATGGCTCTTCATTTTATTGATGACTACAATGGAAGTTGCAAAAATCATTTCAGGTTTATTCAGGACCTGTCAGAGTGGGCAGCTTTGGAAGTTATATGTGTACTCCACCCAAAACAGAATAATGAAGATCTCCGGGTCCATAAACATTTGAATTTTGGTGCTCTGTTCTGACTCCGAGCAAGATCAAGACAAAATAACTCTCTGATCTTGAAAACAATCCCAGAACAGAAATATTGTTGCCTGGCCAGCCCCCTACGCTAGGGCACATTTTCTCTCATGCTATTTGCAAAAGCATTTGCAATCTCAGTCCTCTCTGTCTCTAATATTCAGTATTTTGTTCACTTCAGGCTAAGTACAGGATGATGAAAACCCATGAAACACGACGGTGCCAAAAGAAAATCTGCACCACCATTAATTGCTACACGAGTACATCAGATTTGTCATGAACAGTGACATGCCAGGCATAACAAGCATCTCTGAAGTCAAACTCCCAGCTTCATTCTGCAACAGAATAACGGATGCTGATGACAGATGGGCAGAGTTAAGCAAGCCATTCGGCCAAAATCCTAGATAGATGACTGTAGCTGCACTTCACTGCCAAGACTAGAACCTTGGTTTGTATCAGAAACCACTAACTTTCTGGCTTCAGTTGGGGAAGAAAAAAAAAAAACCAAACAAAACCCCAAAAACCCCACACTACAAAAAAATTAACATTATAAATAAGAATAAAAGTGAAAATCATCCATGCTCCTGGCTCCTATTCCTAGTTTTCTCCTCTGGCTCCACAATTATTCCTTCTGCCTACATAGTCCCAGATCCATGTAATTGCAGAACAGCCATTCCACATCACTCAACACTGTTATCCACCCGAGTTAAAACTCGTCTTCTCCCTTCTATCTGCATTATTTTTTATCTTCTCCATCTGGACTAGCACGTACTTTTATTCTGCCATGCTGACTGGGCACCAGCTTGGAGTCACTGGGCAGAAAGGTTCAGTCATACCTTGTGTCGGTGAAGTCTAACATCACTTCTGATCATTTCTCATTTACTCCACGGTGGCAACACATCACTTGCCCAAATTGTGCTGAACTTTCCAAGCACACTGGGGGTGCACGCAGGCAGCAGGGCCTCTGCCAGAATCGATCCTCCGTATACAACACAGTATTTTACCACTTCACTCCCGCTCGCCCAAATTCTGCTGGGATAGTTTTAGGTTCACACATCTTAACGTGAAGTTGCCCTGTTCGCCATGAGGAGTTCCCAGCAGTCTCAGTAGGAGCTGCAAGTATCTAAGAATCAAGAAGATCCTCTATTTTATTGAGGTTAACCATGCATTAAGTCCTCTGCTGCCTTACATCTGTTTCTTGATGTCAGCAGGGCTGCAAAGAGTTAAGTCAGGGTAATTTCAGCCAAAGTCTCTTCAAATATTTGCAACATTCACAAACTGTAACAGCAAGTTACAAAGCAGTACCATTTATATAAACTTGCACTTTAAGATTAAATCTATTCTCAATAAGATGAAGACAATTATTTATAAGTATGAGAAAGAATGAGATCACTGCAAGTACACTACAGTCCAAAAAAAGGCAAGAAATTTTCCAATTTATTTTTTTTTTTATATTGGCAACTTGCATAGACTTCCTTTGCTAGTCATTACCATCTGGTCAAAATGAAAACAATCAATAATCCATTTCTACTAAAAGAGAAACCTTACATAACACAATACCATATTGTCATGTGCACTAAATCAATAGACCTCCTCAGTTTTAACGCAGATTTTACAATACTTGAAAGAGAATTTTGAAAGGAGTGTTTAAGCCACAGAATCTTACTTCCTTCATTGTGAACACAATAGGCTTTTAATGAGTTTCTCCATACAGATAAAATTCTGTATAAAAGGAAAACATGCAAGATTCAGAAAGGCTTTGTAATTAAAATAAAAAAAAGTAAAATAAAACCACCACACACACACAAAACACATTTATAATGTGATGGGTAAATGAGAAAAAAATCTGGAGGCTGCTTGCACCCCGGTATAAACCAAACCAAACAAGCCAAGGGCAGACCCACAGAAAAACTCAGATGTTTCAGGGAAGCATTTCAGCCCCTCTGGCCTCAAAAGCAAATCATAGCATCCCCTCATCTGTTTCTCAGCAATATTTATTCCCTTCTTGTAAGCCCAGGTGTGGGGACCTTTCTGTTGCCTCTTCATGAGGTGTTGCAAGAGCCCTACAGAACAGCTACCACCTCCTCCAGCCGAGAGCCAAGGAGGACAACTAGGGAAAGCAGGAGGTGGGAAGGGTGCCCTGCTGCCCGGGTAGGACAGAGGTTGGCTGGAACAGCCAGTACCCTCAAACAGCATCTAGAGAGCTCAGCTGGAGATTGATGCGGTTGCTCACTCAGTTCCTTTCCAACCTCTAAGAAAAACCCTACTACGCTCCATAATTCTAAGAGGAATATTTCTATTTGATGCTATTTCTACCCATGGCAAGAGCCACTCTGGAGTATCTGCTGCTCTGGGCATTGCTGTTATCGCCAGGAGGTGGCCACAAGTGCAACTGTGCCATTTGAGAAGAGAAAGTAATCTGAGAATGTTTTACACATCTAACCTTTTACATTTATGCAAAACAAGAACAGTGTCTTCAGCAGAAAAGGTCAAACAAAACTTTGAGGTTGACTGGTTTATGTTTTGACTTAAAAGCAGCATTATAAAAAGTGAAGAAAGGATTAGTCTGACCCAGGATACTGAAAGGAAGGAGAAACATACACTTGAGTAGAACTAATTAAGTGGCTTATTGTGCTCATCTAGCAACATCAGACAGTACTAAGATAGGAAAAGGAAGGAATACTAATTTACCTTCTCCACATTTATGAGTTCAGAATGTATTTGGTTGCTATTCATCACTGGGTTCATTGTAGGGGATGTTTTGATTCTCATCATGGTTTTCAAATTTGCTTTTGATTTAGAACACAACAACATTGCAGTAGATTACTCCAAATGAAAGAATGCAAACACCACACACCAGCCCCAGCCAGTAAAACCTTGAAATAAGAATGCAGCTGAGCCAGGAAAAAAAAACAACAGTAAAAAACCAAGCCCTTAAACTTGCAGAAGTGCCTCAGACACATTCATACTAAGTAATCCAAGAGAGACTGTCTGTTACTGGTTCAGTTACTCACACACAACCATGAGCCTTTCTATAACAAACCAGAGGTGGGAGAAGTGGAAGGAAGGAGTAACATTTTAGGAAAACCTTTCTATACTATTAGGCACTACTGGCTCTGCATTTATCTGGATAGATGAAGATGCTTTTTTCCCCACAGACAGACTGTTCTATAAAGCGCTTGTGGGGTCTCTAGACAAACACCAAAGAATTCACTCTATGCTTCAGTATCTCATTTTGAGAGGAGCTAGAAGGATGAATCACGATACCATTAAGACGACCCACCACCAACCCTGCAGAGAACACAAGAGCTAAACCAAAAATGCACCACTATCCTAGCGATCCTCCTTACCTGTGGATTCTCAGCATAAACTGTGTTCTCTCACAGAAAAGTGCTGTCGACTCATCCTTCCCACACTGCGTTTGGATGGTGTCTTCGCTGCCTCCATTTGACACAGCCCTGATGTGCAACTGAGTCAGACTCTCCTTGGTGTCAATATGTGCATATGGTATTTTTGATCACAGAGACCTATTTTTGCAATCTAAAAAGCTGGCTGCAGATTGCGACAATCAGAAAAACATACTGGTTTTGATCTCTCTCTCTTACATACAATTTTTGAGAGGTTAAGTGCTCATTTTGTCTAGAGAAATAAACCTGATGTAGAGTTCAAACATGGCTAAACATGCACACACAAAAACTGTCAAACAGAGGGTATGAGGTGCCAAATGCAACGCAAATAGCTTCTGCTAGGCTGTACAAAAGCAAAAGATGAGGCAAGTGCTCATAAATAGTGGGTTTTCAGTGGGTACACTCGAAAGCCATTGCTTCCTTAACACGGGATGTTGATTCTTTAAGGACTGTATCTATACAGCTCCTCTAAGGAAGCACTTCTGTACTAATCCCAACAAGCTGAGCGAAAAGAATAAAAGAATGAAAATCTTCTATAGTGGAAGGAAAGAGTCTGGGATGAACAGGCCAGAGGACACCACTGCTCTTAGCATTTGCCATTGCAGATTTCAGTTGCTGGTGCAGCAACAAGTCCTTCCCAGCTTGTGAAGGAGACTAGGTGCTTCACACACGCTCTCCAGAATTTCTACATCAGCTTTAATCCTACTCCAGTGCAATAAAATGCAATGCATAAGGCACGTTCCACAGGAGACTGAAGCATGTTCTGGCCCACGTCCTAGGGACTACCAAATAAAGCCACCTATAGCACCGAGCCTCAGCTTATGCTAGCACCTTGCAGGATGGGAGGAAAGCAAGGCAAGACATCACAGTGGATGAAAGACAATCCTGAAATACACTGGGGGCAAAAGAACTTCAGAGAAGTGCTGGAGTCTTTCTGGACAGTGCTGCAGAAAGAAGGGTCATTCTATCCATCAACTGGTGTCAACACAGCAGCACTGGAACAACCTCCAGTCACTCTGCTCTCGTACAATGAGGCTATTTTCATTTTCTTCCAACACAAGGCACGTGAGCCACGTTGATGTGCTTTCATGACAAGCACAGTAACCCATCGCTTGTCCTCATGCCTCAGTGCATCAAAGCTAAGTCATCAGCTACTTTAGCCTATAGACATTAGACTGTCATTAGGAAGAGATTGGCACATTTGCCAAGACAGTGTGCTATTTAAGCAAGACTTTACCACTAGTAGTTAAAAGTCTGCCAGGTTTCCTGTGAGCACTGAATAAGATTAAAAATGACCACACAGAAAACCTTTGAAATGGTGACAGAAATGCAGACCTCCCAACGGAGCAAGAAGAACGACTTATTTAAAGCTACTAAGTCAGGAAATTTGCTACTGGAATGGAACAAGCCCAGTAAACTAAATCAGGTGGTAGCTACCAAGTACCTGTGTCAGGATAAAGGGCAAACGAAACCCAAGGCATTATGTCCAACGAACTGTACAGACAGAGCGAACTGCATGGTAGGTCAGCCAGAAATGTTTGTGCAAGGTAACTGCACCATAACCTTCACATGACGAATCACATTTCAAGCATATTCAACTTGCAAATCACAGAGCACAATGCTACCCCTGACAGTACATTTTCATCCCCTTATAAAAGTGAAGGTGCCATTTCTATGCACGCTTTCCACTTGATATTTTGATACGCCTACTAAAAAGGAAAAGAAAGATACTGGCACTGAATTTGCATTTTTGAAAGCTTATGTAAATGAGCATTCACAAAGAGGGCATGAGAGCAATACATCAATTAATAAGGAAAACTCGCACTGACAGATAGCCTTGTTTCAAGAACTTCTGGTTAACCAAGGCCATGAAGGAGCACATTGAACCTCGCACAGTTCCTCTCCCATGAGTTCTGCACTACTACAACCCATGCATTTCACTTTCCTAAATGTTTTCATAAATGTGAAACTTCACAAATATGAGGGATTGGGTATTTTAGACAGTCCCTCATATTTATTCTAAGACTAAAGCATGTGGAAAGAATCATTCCTGGGATGCAGTAACTGAGCTCTGAAAAGTGTTGGAGTTCACTAAGTGCCCAGCCAGGCTTTTACAACAAAAGTATGCATGTAACATATTAAATCAGACATAACTTTTTTTTTTTAAACAAAAAAAAAAAAGACACCATCCTCACATTAACAATGCTTACTTAAGAATACACAAGAATTTCGAGAAAACGAGAAGAGTCAGGTACTGACCAAGCCTCAGCTTGAACTGTCCTGGATAACTAAATGTTTTTCTGAAGTTTTAGTGATTTATGTTACCCTTCATACACTTTTCTAAATTGCTGGTTAGCTTTATCCTCCACCTCCAAAAAGCTGTCCGTACTCTATGATACGATTGATGGCATTTCAGTTGTTCAATTGTTTTATTTGCCATCCCATTTTCTTCCTCAAATTAGATAAAACCAAAAGAAAACGTTTCCAGTGAAATTGAATTAGTTGCTCAACCCAAAAAATCCAAAGTATTTATTCACATATACAGTAGTTCATCAGCTTCAAAAGTCTCGGCTTTATTATGTGCTTGTCAGAATAAATGATAATGCCAAGTGGCTGGCAGGATAATGAACAACTGCCACGATAAATGGATCGTCACACAAAGCTCTCTGAAATACAAAGATGATGACGAGAGCAATACTGAGAACTACACCTACAGTTTCTCTGTTTCCATTTTTCCCCATGTGTTGTGCAATTCTCCTCAGTCTCAAATTTACTTGGCTGGAACGTGAAACAAATTGTGGCTAAGTTCTCTAGAGATACAAACTACAACCCCACTGCAATCAACAGATAATTGTCGTGGCACTGAGGAATTCGCCCTCCATGCAAAGAATTTAGCAAGCATTAATATATTCATTTATTTCAGCTTGCCCTCAGATGAACACCTACCTGTTATCTACTCTGTTCGCACATTCTCCTTCCTATTGCCTCACACACTACATAAAACTAAAGGATTATTACAAGGGGAAATCGTTGCTTTACTACGCTAAGGGCAAATATAATCCCAAATACATTCATATAGTTCCACCTTCAAGTCGATGAAAGCAGATTTTAACCAGAAGGCAGAAAAATCAAGGAAGAGAGGATTTAACTGAGCTCTCAACTGCTTTGTGCAAAGATCCAGAAGTGATACACTGCAGCCCCCAGCTTGGAAAACACTTCCCCAGCTTGTACTTATACCAGGATCACAACGACCAGAAGGCAGAAAAATCAAGGAAGAGAGGATTTAACTGAGCTCTCAACTGCTTTGTGCAAAGATCCAGAAGTGATACACTGCAGCCCAGCTTGTACTTATACCAGTATCACAACGAGCAGTCAAGGCTGTTCAGTTAAGCAGTACAGAGACTTTCAAGACTATGTTTCATAGGGTACAAAGGAGGGAAATATTCAGGAGGCTTAATATCTTACTGAGTTTGACTTCCCTCCCCACCTCCAAATAAGTTATGCTAACAGTTTCTACATGATTTGCTGTGTAAATGCAACACTGGGATCCAGAGGGCACAGTAAGAGCTGTGGGCGTCAGAGGTGAGGGGGAAAAAAAAACAAAACCAAAAGGAAAAATCACACTTCCACCTGCAGGTACATTTCAGGTTCAGCCCAAAAAACCTCTACTAGAATTTCACAGAATTATTGAAGCTGAAAAAAACCTTCAAGATCATCAAGCCCAGCCTATGACCCAACACTACCACATCGGCCAGACCACGGCACCAAGTGTCATTTCCAGCCCTCTCAGCCTGGATGTTACATCCTAATGGATTTCTAGTATTCGCATGTGAAGCAAATGATGCAAGACCCATTTACAGCTAAGGGATCAGTACTGCCTCCCCTAACTCCTGCCAGCTTTTCTGAGCTCCAGAACGGTACGGGATTAGGGCGAGAGAAAACAGATTCAAGTCAGCAACCCCAGACACAAAAGCACTACGGGTAATTGTGAGAAAAGCAATTGCCTGTGAATTCTTGGTGAACCAAAAGCAATTAGGTTGTACAAAAAAAGGAAACAGAAATAAGTTTTCTTTAAAAGGATAGCACAGACGCAATTTCCGTCACTCCAGTACAAGTGATGCACATCACCAGGATCTCTCAAACAGCTTAAAGACAAGAGCAGCCACTTTTATTCCAAGTGGCCACAAAACAAGTTTGGCCGTTTCAACTTGGGTTATATTTAAAAGAGGTTATTAGAGATTATCTGAAGAAGCAGAAAACAATTTTGAAGTAACTGGTTCTAAAGTTTAAGTTGTGACTTTAGGCTTGGAAAGCAGCAAGGACAGGGAAAAAAATTAACAAGGAAGAACGATCAAGACACTCAATGAAAATGAAGGAACTGAACAGGATCACAGGGCTAGCAGCTCATCCGTAGCTGCTGCTTCTTCCACAGGCAGAAATGTCAGATTACCCAAACAAATAGAAGCTGCATTTCAAAGTAGTGTAATTCAGTTATTCAATGTCTTATCAGGAATTTTTAAAAAAAAGGGGGCACCTAAGAACAGGCTTAGGAAATGCCATGCAAGGTTCAGCTTTGAAACAGTCAAATCTGGAATATGACCAACTTTCACAGGCCCATGCAAGGTTCAGCTTTGAAACAGTCAAATTTGGAATCTGACCAACTTTCACAAGTTATTATGTGCCCAACAAAACATACCTTAAACAGGGCCCATTTTCAGAGAACAAGTCTCATGGCAGAGATTTCCAGTATTTCAAATCATTACTCACCTCAAAATTAAGAAGATCATAGGAAGTCATTTTAGGAAGTCATTTAGGAAGCGGCTGTGACCAGTGATGCTGGAAAATGACAGCAGGGAATGTCTGAACTGAGCTGAAAACTGCTCGAGACTGTAGTTGTTGGGGTTTGTACTGTACAGGTACAATCATTTCAAGGATGCAAGAAAGACTTTTCGAGCAGGAGAAACTTAAGCAAGAGTAATCAAACTTGCTTCACCTAGTGAATGTGCTGACATTTCTATAAAATAAAGTCTACAGTTAACTTCTAGACTGATCATTGCCCACAATACTAACGTTAAACTTATGCCACTACTTCCAGATATTAATAATCAAACTTAGAATTTCTACATCATTTCAACCTAGCTCTTGTTCCAATTTGACTTGGAAAATGTTTGAAATTGCATGTGGAGGTTGTAGCTTTTAGGTGCAGTTTTTCAAAACTCAAATTCACTTCAGATTTAGAATTTTTCCATTTTATAAAAAGTGAAAAATATCAACAAAAAAACCTAAAAATATAATTGCAACAGTCACATATTACTCCATAGCATGTCAGTCATGGTAGTCTAATAGTGACATATCATCAAATAAAATAACAAAGTAAAACTTTCAAGTGCCTTTAGCAAACATTTAGCCTTCTCCCATTCCTCTCCCTCCTCATGTTTCACGCATAAATAATGCTGACTTTATAAGACTGCTGCAGAAATATGACAAAACCCAATAGATAGTATTTCTTTTCTAGCTTGCTTAATCACACAACCGATGCTTAGCCTAGACTGCTCAGCATTACAGAAGTCACTCATCATACAACACAGGCACACCCGTTGCTGATCAGATACTCTGGGACTTTTATTTGTGAATAGTCTCATATTTTGGGGTGGAAACACAGAAAAAAAATACTGCATGCCTGAGCAAGAGCCAGATAGACAGAAAAAAAAAAAAGCAAACCTCATCCTGCAACCTCCCTGGGGAAATCTTTGTTCATTTTAATACTTGTTCAGTCAGCTGTCTCCGTGAATGACAAGGTTTTATCTCTAATGTGAATGGCTTCGAAGGCTACTTGCATTATCCATTCTTCAGCAGCTGCTGCTGAAACCACAGGGTTGCAAACTTATAATTAAATCCAGCTGCCACTACTGTGAGTTCAGTTATATCGAAGTGAGCAGTAACGCCTCGTGGTTGCTGGCAAGGTTCTGTCTCCATTTCTAGACAATGTAATTAACTCTTTTGCCCCTCTTAGATGAAGTAAACATCAGCACTGAAGAATGCTGTTAAATGACTGTAAAATTGTATATTATATAGAAGAATTCTGCTACAGTCATTACACATGAGCAAACAAATTTCTAGGTGGATGATGGCTAACTACAAATAGCTGTTTCCTTAAAAAAAAAACCCAATAGGACACCCAAGGAGACACAATGCACAGGAGAGCAGGAATTTCCTCGGGAAAAGAGATATGACAGGATACACATTAACTGATCTACTCTTCAGCCTTAAAACACAGACTCTAGAATAAAACAAATACCGCAATCCAGCTTGAGAGAATTGGAGGCAAGGGCTGAAGAGGAATCACAGTCCTTCCCTAAATGCTACGATCATTTCTTGAAGGCTAATGTCTTAAACTCACAGTCCTGACTGAACAGCTGCATATGCACACTTCTACAAGTACACTTTTGTCTTTTACAGTCAACTAACTGCTCCTTCTTTGGAGACATTCAAAACCCACCTGGATGCATTCCTGTGTGACCTGCTGTAGGTGATCCTGCTCTGGCAGGGGGGTTGGACTAGATGAACTTTTGAGGTCCCTTCCAACCCCTGACATTCTGTGATATCCATGTGTCAAAGTATTTAGGCCAGCAAAAGTATTTAGCTACCTAAATTTGACTTTCTCAGTCATAATCCTTGAAGCGCTGCTCAAAAAGGCTCCGCTTCCTCACCTTTAAAAAAAAAGTTGCAATGACAAGGCTTCGAAAAAGCTTCCTGGGAGTAAAAGCAATCAGCAACAACATGGTGGACTAATGCCACTGAAGCAGAAAGTAAGAGTCAACAGAGGTTTGTTCGCAAAGAGTTCCCTTATTTGAACCTCTTTGGAAACACGGAGCAGCCCAATCACTTCTGAGGATGTCACAAGAGAAGACAGGAGCGCCAGCCCTCTGACTCCGAGAACAAGAAAGTTAAAGAAAGGGAAGAGCTATCTGCTGAGAGGAGAACGAGATGCATAGCAACCATCCCAAAATCCACTCTGCCAACCTCCTAAAATAAATCAGTAAAAGTTTTTTTTTTTAATCTGCTGGTTTGACCATATTTCCTGAACCAACATCAAATAAACGCTAGCAGCTAGAAAGCAGGATTTCTTCCATTATTTACTTTTTGCAGCAAGTACAAAGTAAACAGCCTTTTGTACCAAAGCCAGCAAGGGCGAGTTGGCTCTTGAGTGGTTATTCTTAGGTTCATTTACTTTTGACATCCTTGTTTGCTGTTTCACCACTGCCGTCTGTCTACCTGTCGCTTTGTGCTAATGGCTGTGAAGCCCAGGCACTCAAGAGCATTTCAGCAAGATGGGCTGATTATTATATCCTGTCATACCTAGGTGAGAGCCAGGCGTGAGATTTTTCAATCTGCGTTTTGCCACTCCCGTTTTAAAAATGGCAAAGCTTTTATTCCTCCTAGCTTTTTAGAGGCTACTTTACAGGGCTTTTTATCTGTAGAGGGTCGTATCTTACCAGTGCCACAGACAACATCAGCAAAGAATGGTTGTGGGGGTGAAGAATGAAGCGAATGCAGGGGAAGGGCAAAGAATAACGAACGTTAAGGCTGGAGGAAGCGACGTTTTCAGTTTTTTTCAAATCCTTCATAGAATCTTACTTGCAACTGGAATTAATCTCCAAACCAACTGTTATCCATCATTAGAACAGATAATGTCATTTTATCCTAACCACAACTTTTTTCTTGGGAGATTATGGATAACTTGGACCTTCTGCAGTGTTTTGGGCACTACATTTATCTTCTGCAAGTCTCCGCACAGAACATTCAGCTCATCTTTCTCACGGTTTCCTAATCAGCTCTAGAGCTCTGCAACATTCTATATTTAGGTCCAATGTTACATTTGTATTAATTTGTGACTATATATGTCTATAATTTATTATTCAAATCACAGTATGTCATAAATGTCAGGATACCTATCAATTGCCATCAAAGTGCAGAGTGCAAGAGACAGATTAGAGAAAGGTTTATTACCATGAGACCAAACCCAGAATGCATTATCCAGTGACTGCAGGTGACTGTTTTGATAGACCTACATGCAGGGGTTGACATTGTACATTATAAACAGATTATAGTATTTTAAGTAGTTTTTTTAAAAAAATTTGTTTTTCCTTTTCAAACATTTAAAAAAATCTAATGTGGAATTTCTATGCTACGTTAAGGCTTAGGAAGAAAAAAAAAAAAAAAATCAGCAGGCACGTATCTGTTTCTCAGGTTTTCAAGGCAATCAGATCACTGAAGTACTGAAGGTCTCCAACTATCCAGCGAGACCAGAAGCTGCTAAAAGGTTCCATCAGAAGACTTTACCATGGCTAAAATTTCATTAAAGTTGATAAACTAATTATGGACTGAAAGATCAACACACCACTGTTTTTCCCTTCTTCCTACCAGTAAGACAGGATAAGATCGATTGGTTCTAAGTAGTGTAGGACATCACAGTAAGAAACAATCAATTTAGTTCACTAACTATAAATAACTGCTCTGATTACTATCCTAATTTTAAACACCAAAGGTCTGTTGGCACATTTTCTCTTGCAAATACTTTTGATTAACCACATAAAACTGCCTAAAGCATTTAGTTTATATAAAATCCTTCAGAAGCTCAATTTCTTATCCAAGTTTCCTCCTGACAAAGCATAAATTAAAATTGTACAGTAGAAAGAGCTAAACAAAAATCATCCCCCACTTCCAAGCACAAGACACAGGAAAGCATACTAAAGCACTTGCTTAAATGAGTTGTATGTATCTAGTGCTACTTCCTGCTACAAGAAATGACCAAGTGCCATGTCAAGCTCTTGTGGTAGCCCAAAGGAAGAGCTGGCTTTGTGCCTTTCCTTCCATTCTTGTTCCTGTCAACTCTCAAGCTACTTGGACAGACTTGAATATCCTCATCCCACTTTTCCAGTTGATTCCTGCTCCAATATTCTTCCAAACCATGCAAGTATTGTCTGTCTTTCAAAAAAAAAATACAAGCCATGCTCTTGAAGATGAGATCTGAAATAGTTTCTGAAGCACAAGGACAGCACATTGATATCATTCACACCTACTCCCTACTTTTTGACCCAAACAGCATTATCTCAGCTGCCTCTATGCTTACAGACTCTCTAGAATTCTCAAGGAAACTTTTCGTCTTGTCAAGCTTTTGTATTGCTTCTGCAAGGGCCCAAACTGGATTTGTTGATCTTGTGAGGCAGTGCCGTGACAGCAGCTTCCAAGGTCACCGAGAAGCAGATTGCACTAGCAGCATCAGAGCGAGCGCCACGGTGACAGCAGGACACCAATTTAGCCCTGACAACTCCAAGCTGACAGAGGCTGATGATACACTGAGGATTACACCGAGAAATACAAAGGTTGCATTTGGTACAAACTCACCTGGTGCCAGCGCCCTGCAGACAATATCAAGGAAGGTGAAGAGATAAAGACTGAAAGGACTAACACAGCAACAACACCAACAGCATCTTCATCTGAAATAAGATACTGAGTTTTTGGTTAATGAGAGGGGACAATATGAAAAGGTCATCTTTATTTTAAACTGAGCAGATTTCTAGATCTCCTCTCGCGGTGGCTTTCTTGCTTACAGGACCATTCTGCACAAGTTAAGCATACAACTTGCTATGCCATGAAGATGCACCTAGCAGTTTTTGCAAGTTCTACGCAAGTCGGAGTTTAAATCCAAAAGCATCTGAAATAAGGGGGAATTGCTCAAATGCATTTTGGGCAGTAGAACACTCTTAAGACTGAATAAAAATCACCTGAAACAGCCTTTGAAAGGGTTTTAAAGGAACTGCTAAATCTTCAATATTGGAAAGAAAGACAATAAAGAGGCAAATACTGAGTTCTTGGATCACTTTATCTAAATCAAGGACTTCCGTGCTTGTCATATAAATATTAAGAAAGACAATAAAGAGGCAAATACTGAGTTCTCGGATCACTTTGTCTAAATCAAGGGCTTGCGTGCTTGTCATATAAATATTAAGGTTGCTTAAAACCTTGACTTCCAGCTATTGCATTGAATTAAAACAACTTGCTGTGGAACTGGCTGAGGCGACAGCAGTGACTACTTCCTTAACACAACAAGCATTAGTCGCCGGCCACAACAGGCAGTAAAGCACCATCAGACAAAACTGCCTCGTGCTGCTCTCATCCCTCCTGCAGGCAGTAAAGCACCATCAGACAAAACTGCCTCATGCTGCTCTCATCTCTCCTGCGTGAGTCACACATGCCAGAAAGGAAAGTGCCAGAGTCTACTCTTAACTTGTGATGAGACAAAACACATCAACGCACCTCGTTAGCTGCATTTGTTCTTTAAGACACACTCACATTTTCAAATTTCCCTACTCAGATGGGTTTTGGATACTTCAGTCCAACAGCACTGTTAATACTTTGACAAGTTAGGGGGTCGGTTAGCTCAGCCAGCTGAGCGTAGCGCTAACAACGCCAAGGTTGCGGGTTCGATTCCCGTTTGGTCCCCATGTGTTGCCTGATCTAGTCAAGAGGTGCCATCCCTGGTGACAGGGAGGCTGGATTAAAATGATCTCTAAGGTCCCTTCCAGCCTAGGCCATTCTATGATTCTATGAAGCGCTAAAATGATGCTCATTAACACAGCCCCTAACACAGGCACAAGCAGCTGCACAACTTGGAAGCGCTTGGGCTCATCCCAAGCTAATGGGATGCTCAAGCTTTGAAGAGCTCACCTGACGCTGGTGCTCCTTTACTGCCACATAAAGGATCAAAGGCATCTACATCTTCATTTCTGCTGTCAGCCAGTGCTTCTTAATCACAAGAACAGCAAAGTACAATAGCCAAAATAAAAAAAAAAAAGAGGTACAGGACTGATAGACCATTTTTCCTGGGAGCTGAGGAAGAACAGAAGAACAAGTCCCACTAGGAGCAGAGGATGATCACAAGGTTTCTTTCTACAAGAAGACAGGTATCTTTCTACCCTGAGCAGCCTAATCAGTCATCTCTGCTTCCCTTGCCATGACTGGCTCTCTAGCATCTCACTAGTGAGGCTGAGTCACTTGGAGCAGAATGACTGCTAGGACAGAAAAAAACCCACTGATAATCTTGAAGAGATTACGGGCATTAAACTAAAGCAGTCAGAAAGTAAATTATCTCTGTGTCACCCTCTTCCACTCTCCCTGTGAGCTAACAGAGAATTTTCACGTTGGAAATTTTCTCTCTGGTAGAACTGTATGGGACTCATAGCCAGTTATCTGAAAACAAAGGCAATTGTGAGGCCCTTGCTACCAGCAGCGCTGCATAAGCACGTTAAGAATTAGTCTTCCCTCACAAATAGTTAAAAACATTATCTAGTTCCACTCGGAAATCAGAGCTCCCTGAAAAACAAAGACATCTCTACGGGTAGCCGATCCACAGGAGTTTTAAACTTGTCATTTGCTATTCTAAGGGACCTACAAAGAAGGAAAATTTGTAGCACTGTTCCATGGATATATACTGCCCTGTAAGGCTTGCCTAGGTCTTCAGTCTCAAAAAGGAAGAAAATGCGTATCTTTAGAAGATACTAGTATGGCAGACAGGACATTAATCAGAAGTTTTATCAAAAAATTCTCTGTGGAAACAAAGATTTCCTAAAGGAAAATGGCAGAAAATTCTTTTTCACACTGAATGAGAGACTACTTTCAGTTGCAAGAATATACATCAGAATTCATGTCATTTTAATCAATGGTTTCAAGATAAATCACCTTTGTTTTAAGTAGCTGTGTACTGTAAACTCTGAAATACCTGGACTAGGAGGTGCTGACATTTTTGTTTACTAGAATCTTTATATAGTTCAATATCTTAATGGTGTGTGACCAGAGCTAAGGAAGAGATTGACAGCTAGTCAATGAACTGATGAATATCTATCTCATAAGCATTTTAGCTGCCCATGCAGTGTGCATTTTGCCTTTATATACACATTCCAATGCTATTATCTTACACTTAATTACTTAGGTCTCAAAGCACTTTACAAAGGAACGAGCTATCATTATCAACGTTCCACATACAAAAAAAAACCTGAGGCATAGTGGTGTAATTTGCTCAGTTATTGAACTAATATCCAAGGTCAGTGGCAGGTAAGAAGCAAAGCTCTTATCTCAAATATCAGGTGAGCACTGTGTTCAGCAGACCACATTGCCTCTCAAGATGTGGGAAACGTTTCGCAAGCACACAATCTTGATTAATCTAAACTAGGCAGTGTAAAAGAATTTAAAATTCTATCTGTGCTACAGCAAATATTACAGTGTAAAACTTAAATATATCAACACTTAATCCGTTGAGCACTGGAATACTGTGTTCAGCTTGCTTCAGATGATCAAGATAAAATGATAAATGTCACATCAATATAAGGTGACTTTCCAAGTCTTGCCCTGGTCATTCCTCATCTATTTTTCAATGTCTTGTGATAATATCATCTCGGAGATGCTCAATTGTAACTACTCTTTCCTAATTACAGTAGGCTCTTACAAAACCTTCGTAATGCTGGGATTTTGTTTCCATCATGAAATCATAAAGCCTGCTCCGTTCTCCTTCTTACTTTTACTCAAGTATTAAACCAGCAGGAGGCAGCGCTTGGTAAAACCAGCAATAACTTGAGGTTTGATCGCAGAAGGCTTAGGAGTGAAAGCTAAGCTCTCATTTTGCATTAGGCAATTTTATGGACACAAAGAGTAAACAAAGTTCCGCTTGTTTGTAGAATCTGGAATGCTTTCTCTAGCTGCATATCCACATACAAGTCCCAGGGCTGAATTAAAGAATCTAAACGAAATTAATTTACTTCCATGTCCAGCTCAGGTGGTGAGCAGGCCTTGAACAATATTTTGAGGACAACTAGTGAATAACAATGAAACCAGCATCGCAGCAGATTTTATTCTTGGCACTGGGTTTTTACCGTTTCTCTTCATTACAAGTCTTCTCTCCCTTTTCACTGGGCTCAGAAGAAATAGGAATCTCAATTTCTAAACAAGTTTAAAAAAAAATACAGCTTGCAAGTTTACATTGTAATTGATATAAGTCTATTATTACAAGACAAATTGCAGCAGACAATGAATGAGACAGCTCAATCCGTTACTGAATCCTTGTAATGGCTTTATGAAGAGCTCGACCATTTCACTCATAAATCTTTCTTCCAAGTTTTCATTGCTGCTTGTGTGGGTAAAATAATAAAACCATGGAGTGAAGTATACAAAAGATGCAGTAATGCATTTCTAGTCACAATGACGTAAAGTTTACAGAAATCATAACTCTTTCAGCATCTAATCGGAAATAAGGTTGTGTTACAGGTTGCTAAGACACCACCCAATATTTTTTAAAAGTCACTGGACACATCATGCTAATTGTGAATAATCATCTCTGCTACAGATTGCTGTGATGCACTGGGCTGTCATAAGCCATTCCTGATGATCTGTCACAAACTTTGTGCAGGACAGCCCAGGACAAAGCATGTAATAATTTGATTTCCAGGAGGCTGATCTACTTACCAACTTAATGATAAATATAAACTCAACAATCAGGAAAAGACAGATTAGAAGATTCTTGAGAGGTATGTTCTCATTTTTTAGAGTAACTGATTTTAATAATATTTTTAAAATAATTTCTTGTCTATTGTCTGTGGATCGTATCACCTGAGAGCGACTGCACAAGTGGAGCTTCAGCGTTAGCTGTCAACACTGAATGACAGAAACAGAAAGAGGTTGGAGGCGGGAGATACAAAATGGGACACATGCAACAATTTTCCTTAAATGAGTGCAAGTACAGTTATGAAATGCCCATGGTGTCTCCCTTATCAGGAGACTGAAAGGAGGCCACACCACAAAGTGACAGAAATCAAAATTACAACCAAGAACACCCAACAGGCAGCTTTCTGCCAGTAGTTTGTGGTCTCATATCCAGACAGAGCCCCCCACCCCAGGCAGAGCCCCCCCGAGAGGGCTACCTGAACACTCCTGCCATGGAGACAGCTGAGGGACGCAGCCCAGAGGCACAGGGAAACGTGCCTCGGTACCAGAGACATCCCCTCGGGCCCCTTCACCTACCCTTGTGCGATCTTGTCCCCTAACATTTTATAGCACACGTTCCCAAACCATAAACTGTGGTTTTCTTGGCGCTCATCTGCTCCACCAAACCCTCAAATCAAAAGATGCTGGTTCGAGAGATTCCATTTTCTTTTGGTTACATTTTGGAAGGAAAACAGCTTATTTTACAACAAGGTTACACAGGCAAGTAGGGAAGAGGGGACAGACTAGACTTAACGATCATTTAAAACCACAATGTATTACCATCAAGTAACGCAGTCACGTTAAATCCAAGCTAACTTAAAAAGGGCAATATTCCAGTATCAGCCAGAAAAACAGGCTATGGCTGCTACTTCCACAGTACATTTTCTTTAGTTTTGCTTGCAACAAATTTGATACAAGCCTCACAAGCATCTGACTGGAGATGCCTGCAACAGCTAAGAGGCCTTGCACTCTAAATTACCTCGCTTTGTTAGGCAAGTGAATGGTCCGTCGCGTTCTTGCTGAAAGGAGGTTTTTCCCTTCAGAATTTAAACTCGCTCCTGCCAGGCTGCGATAGCAGCTACCGCATAAAAACCTGAAAATGATGAGTACTGAAATTCCATTCAAACCTTCAGAATCAATAAAAAAAGCAGACAAACCACCAAGATAAAAAGTTCCACCCAGCTGCAAAGAGCCAGAGCTGCAGGATACCTCACATTGCTTTTACAGCGTCTGCAGTCACCTACCTGTGAAATAGAGACCAAACAACCTCATTTCGGTTTGGAAAATCTGACCACTGCTATCCACATAATCTGTCTGTTGGAAATGCTTTAGTGCTGTAGGTATTTCTAAGCAACAGAAGGAGACTCAAGAGACTAGCAAAGACAGTTTAGAATTTGCCGAGACTTACATTGCATTGGGTAAAAGCTTATTATATGGGCTCCCTACACATTCTGATCCTTCTTACCCTGAGGAAACAGCTCTACTTTAAGCCAACGCAAAGCAACCTGCATTGGTGTCACTCTGGTTCATATCAAATTACAACTATAAACTTGTTCTTTCTACGGGCAGTAAAGAAATACAAAATTACAGCATCTCCCTCAGAGTCTGCTTAAGCAAACTAATATTATCCGAAGGCAGACGTCGGCACGCTGTGGGCTGATGTCAGCAGAAATTTCACTGTAAGGAGCTCTGTATTTTATTTAAAATGTTTGCTTATAAATGAAATTACCTACGACCAGGCATCAATGAAAACCATCCTACTGCAACATTTGCTGACTTCTTGCATTTCCCACTTACTGTGCCTGCTGCAATTCCAGCTGCTTTATTACCATCACCAAGGAAGGCTGCTACCCAGACACAGTTGTTTTAGTGCAGTGAGGTGGCACAAGACTTGCTTTATCCTCTACACCTTGGTGAGGCCCAGAGATCAGAATGTGGCAGAGGGTATAAAGCATGACACAAGCCATGTATAAAGCACAGAGCTTAGCTTTTCAGCTCTTAAAGGCATTGCTGTAAATAAGTTTTTACCTTCTTTTTACTCCTACTTTGTGACAGACAAGCCAGGTGAGGATGTGAAAACATTAAAATTTCAAAGTGAAGAACCTAAATATTCAAAAAAATTCTGCCTTTCTTCGAACAAAACACAATGTGCTTCAGTTGAAAAGGGAAGTATCATTTGCCCAACACAAAAGGAATCCTTTGTCCCAATCACAGCCTACTCTGAAGGAATAACTCTTCTCCCTGCTTTAAGAAGCCAAATGGATGCAGTTCTATAATTTTGGAGAGCTTTACACAGTATGTGATGGTCTTATTCCACACAAATTACAAGACAACCCATTGTGGGTTTATCAGATTGTGAAACAGCATGTGACAGAAAGCAATTCCTATCGAGAGTGGGTGATCGTCTAAGTGGCACAGACTTTAGTCTACTGTATGCTAGAACAGTTATCAAAATCAAAGATTGGTGCATAAATTATTTCAAGAATACTAGGAAATACTGGGTAGTGATCTGTAAAATCAGCCTTCCTACTCGAGACGCTCCACGAGAAATTCCATGAATAAATACGTATGGTTCATGTGTTACATTCTTTACATATTGCCCAACCTGGTTTGACTCAGAATTTACTCTCCCAAGGGTAAACAGCAATGCTGAGAAATTCAGCAAGCGCACCACCAGAATGTGCAAGTTCAGAAGCAACAGAAAGGTATTCCGCTGGACACCACTGCTGATACTCAGTGGTATTATCCATTACAGAAACTCATCTGTTATCAACCAAAATTAAATTTTTATCTTGCTTGCTTAAAATTCAACCACCAAAGAAAAACTCTGGTAAATAAGAGAATGACCAAATAACCAGTTAAGAACGTAAAGGCAACTTTAAGTCAATGTTGAAATATTCATGCTTTAATAAATACCATTAAACATGCGTTTTACCCAAACACCAGACGTATTTGAGACGTGTTTGACTCACCATACTGGCAGCGAGGACCCTGAAATCCTGCAGGACACTGGCACGTCTGGGATCCTGCTTCGGAACATTTCCCTCCATTGAAGCAAGTGCCAACAGTGCACAGCACTAGGACACACAAACAGAATGAAACGGGGAGATTTTTTCTTGGTTTTGGGCCAAGGATCTTCCAGAATTGCCTCATTCTGTCATAGTCCTGCTGTAACAGGAACTCCCGAATAAGAAATCCAGCTTTAAGTGGGAAGGTTAGACTACAATAGAACTTGTTACCGTGGGTATAACTACCACATTGATATGAAGAAATTTAATGAAAATAAGACTAAAATAATGCAGTTGAAGCTGAAAATGCCTCAGAAGCAGAAGACTTAGGACTCAAAGTACTGCCTGAATCCAGAATGAAAGAGAGGAACTGCTAGAGAATAACACAGCCATGTTTAAAAAACACTGGTGTACATAAAGATGTTATATATGTCCAAGGGAATCACAATACTTCCCTTCCTCCAGCACAGAACATTATTTACAGTAAGTTAAATGCCACATACTTAAGCCAAACTTGAAAAAGCATCAAATATCAAAGAATAATTCAAACACTTAGGTGCCTTAAAGAATTCAAGGTAAGTCTGCATTGCTCTTTCAGGAAGAAAATTTTATATTGCCACTAGTGTTCAAACACATTAAATTCCATTACAAGAGAGATTAACATACAGATTTTAAATATTGTTGACTTTTAGAACTGAACAGACACACACTAAATATGTAGATTTAGGCTGAAACTAACAGGAATACCTCTCAGGCTTGTTTTTGTTTTCTAAATACAAAGAGAAAATCATAAAAGCAAGCTCTCTGAATGCAGCTCTCAAGTTGGTAGGAAGATTAAAAAATACATAGGAACAGATGCTAGCTTTCATATAGAAAATACAATTACTGACAAAATAGTAACAACTCTAAACACTCAGTAGGTTCCTATCTTCTACTCATGCCTTGTTGACAGTGGCTAAAGTGTTTCCTTATTTAAATTAAATTCCACCTTTTAGGAAAACATCCAATCATGATTAGAAAATACTGATAGGAATGGGTTCTCATCAGATGGTGAATCATAGGGGAGAAATGGTTCTTTGCTCCGATGGCAGCAGCAGCAGCAAAAAAGCCAAAGCCAGTCAAACTCCACAACGAGTGCTATGTCCAAAAGGCAAGTGCCTTAAAGCAGATTTCTTTGCATAATTTGGATAACATCAATAAACATGGTCAGCCTGTCAAAGCCAGGCTGGCACAGAAATGCAGCAACTGTAATCAACATTTCAATTTCCACTGTTTAGATTAAAATTAGAGATACTTATGTTATACTTACATATGACAGCTTTTCTATTTTTAAGTTTCTTTCCCCATCAATAAAATACCTCTTTATAACTGGAAATCCCAACTATAAATGGCAAGAAATTAGAAATGTAAGGCCTAAGGGTGTCACCTCTTGGTTTTTCACAGTTTTGCCATCAACTTACAGTGCAAACAGCCGGGTTCGTTGTCACGTTGGTCCCATCCAGGGCAGCACTTATAGACAGTCTGACGCTCCATCCTGTACATCTGCTTGTAAACTGTGTAGTACCCAGACCTCCAAAGAGAAAAAGTTTACGAGAACAATTACATCTTTACTCCTCTTGCAACTCATCAGTAACCAATTGTACTCATATGTCATAGTCACTATCCATTTTTTCAGCCTCTATCAGTAGTTCTTCTTAAAGAAGAAGCAAATACAGCAAAACGCAACCTGACAACATGCAAGAGCTCTAATATACTGCGTCCACATTTTTGATGAATTTGTATCCAGGCTAGTCAAAAGGTGAGTAGTTTTGTTTTGCAATCAATTTTGGTTTTAGATGTTGAGGGAGTCAGATCTCCCATCAGAAGATGACAGAAGATGAAGAATATGACAGAAATAGAAATAAGTTCAATTTCTCAAAGTAAATGACTTGACAGCTGTACTTCACCTGGAAAAGGATGAGACAAGAGCATTTTCTGATAATATAAAATTGTGATCTAAAGCTAGCCAAGAGGTTCATGGCCCACCAAAAATACAAAAAAAATCATATTTTCCGCTCAGTAATAATTGAATTGAAGTAAACTTTCAGCAGAACATTAACTATATCCATATTTAAGTCATTTAAGTCATACACACTCTCATGAAATAATTTACAGCTTGTCTCACCAAAAGAGTTTCCAAGAATTTGCATTGAGTTCAGTAACAGAAGCTACTTGTAATGACAGATAATATATTACCTTCTCTCATAGCCCACACACCACCTCCTCTTTGTGCAACCTTGCTTCCACATCTTGACCATACGACTGAAGGCTTGAACACACGGCTGTTGGTGTCCTACCAGCGCCAGCTCAAACACTGGACAGACGTTTGGCCTTGAGGGAAAGACATACTTTATTATTTCCAGCATAAAATTTAGAAGTCTAGAGAAATATACATAAAATTACGCTACGTATAACAGTTTGCAACAGACTCTGTGTTGCTATTTAAAAATATTCTAGTTCTATGACTTTTTTCACCTTGCACTGATCAGCTTTCTTGCAAGAATTACAGTATCCATGAACACCTGATAAATCCTGATGCAGTGATTTCAGAACGGCAAACGGGCCACAGACATTAACGGAAACAAGACTTAATTAAGGTATTCACTGCACAAGCCACAAGCCTCACCCTGAGGGTGGGGAGGCACTGGAACAGGTTGCCCAAGGAAGTTGTGGATGCTCCATCCCTGGAAGTGTTTAAGGCCAGGCTGGATGGAGCCTTGTGCAACCTCATCTAGTGGCAGATGTCCCTGCCACGGCAGGGGGGTTGGAACTAGATGATCTTTCAGGTCCCTTCCAACCCAAATTATTCTACGATTCCATGAAACACATTCCGGATGGCCACTGTCACATCAGCAGCCTGGCTAGCAGACACGATTGCAGGCTGTTCCCAAAAACAAGAGCTGAAGTGTTGGAGTAGGATTTGAGCGACGACTCAGCAAACACTTTGCCATCTCTTGCTACCATCAGTCCCTGGTAACCCTTTCAGATGAGGCTCTGCCTGACAAAAGGATGATGTGAGGAGGAGCAGATGACTGAGGTGAGGGAGCTGGAGATGATGTCCCTGGAAAACCCCTGCTAGGTCCTGGCCATGCAACAGCCCCCATTTTGGATGACATGTCAGAATGAGAATCAAAGACTTAACTACAAGCACTGACCTTGACAGCTCAAAGCTACTGCCTAGCCAGCCTCTACATAGATGCAATGAAAACACAGCACCTGCCTTAGAAAACAGTACAGAAATTGAAATTCAGGCTCTGCACAAGTCAATGAAAGATTCACCATCGATTCAAGGGCAGATAACATTTAGATAAACTACTGCTGTGGAAAATGCATATATCCCTTTGCCATCAGTCCCCTCAGGGAAGCACCTGAAGAGGAAGTATCGTTGCTCTCTGCTGATTGTTCCTAAAATGACAAGATCAACATAAGTGCATTGCTTTGTGGGCTGATATGTAATCTTCATCCTGATACTTAACCCTGGTTACAAAGATAGCAGGATATCAGGAGGTGTGGAGGGTCAAAAAAAGAAAAAGTACATGTTGATGGCTTCGCGAAGATGCTGCAGCCTTATTCTGATTTCTTTGCCCATGGTGTAAATTGGGAAATGCTGCATGCCAGAAAATAGATGCATAAAACACTCAGAGTCTAACTAAAACCACAGAAGGCAGGAGCCTACTGTAACCAAAACTGCATTCATTCAGTGATTTTAATTTTTTTTTTTTGAGTAATTTACAGATTTTTAACACAGTATTTAAATCATCAATTCCCCAAGGCAGCCTGCTCTAGCTGGTGAGGCTTTGCACATTTAAGCCACGATAACTAAAATACAGTGGGGAAAAGGGGGACCTTGTATTCCCACTCTGGTAAATGGCAAACAGCATGGAGCGGTTGTGTGACACTGGCTAACACACAAGTCCTTCCCCAGATTTCAGGTTGAGACCCCTCTTCAGGTTAGGGAATTACAGAGAGAATAACACTGACACACACTTCCTCTGTCAATCAAGAAAGGTGTAAATGTGAGCCTGTGCTAGAAATCAGGGTAGTATGTGTTTGCATTAATAAGATAGATAACTCTTCTAGCACAACAGCTGCCTGGCAGTTAAAGTCATCATTAGTTACACTGGATATTGTTAATATCTCATTCAAGATTTATGGTGCTTTTTATCTCAGAGGCCCAAAGTACTTCACAGCTCCCCGTTATGTCTGAACACCATGCAAGGTAGTCTTTCTAATCAAAAAGTACATCCTTCATCCACAGGCCTTCAGGTAGTTTACAAACGTCATTAGATGTAACCTGTGCAAAACAGGAAAATACTATATGGGCGATTATTTTTACTGCCAAGCTAAATGCTTGGAAGAAATTCTGCCTGTATTGAAGCCACTGCACAATATTCCCAGTGCAAAGCACACCCAGAGCCAGGTCTCCAAGAGGTACTAGAGCTCCCCAGCTGAAGGGAATACCTGGGACATTCCACCACAGGATAAAGAGGAAATTCACCCAACCAGGACACTGTAATAGAGACAAAGATCAGGTTTAAAACCAAATCAACCAGCCCCTCAGGAATTCCAGGTATGTCAAGGAAGTTATGAAACACAAGTCCACAACCATATGATCTGGTTGTCTTATCCCACCATAAAGAGTGAAGACTACATTTGTATGTAACAGCAATTAGTTTCCCAAACTAGAATGCCTGTTTCTCCCAAGCTTTTGAGGAACTACTCATCTCTGTCCTCCTAAATCACACTTTCAGTGGACATCCCTCCCACATTGCTCCATGTCCTTTCTCCTCCACTACAGAGCCCATTTTCTACATCGCTCCTTATTTCCTTTTCCTTGAGTTTGCCCAGGCTGCAGCTGCCAGCACCGTGAAGCAAGGCAGAAAACAGTAGCAGCATTGGTTTGGATTGCCTTGAGTTCCTCCTAAGCCCACCTTCTTCCTCATGTCATCTCCACAATCCTTCCCATGTCCCAGCCACCCTTTCCTCTAAGACTACCTCACCATTTAACACATTTAGCTTCAGTTCAGAGCAATTGTTTCTAAGCCATTCTTAGCGCAAAGTCTGCTGTTTGTTTCACATCCAAAGGTCTTCGTATGCCCAAAATCTTGCCTGCTTTTTTTCCATTACGTCAGTTGGTCTAATAAAACCCTTGCCTTACTTAGCAACCATGCCTCACTTAGCAGGCTTTTTAAAACGACTCTCCCTCTAGTGAATAGAACATCATGTACTGATAATTCATGCGTATCTCCTTTTATTAGAATTGTCTAAAACTTTCCAGATAAAGGTACATTCATATGCATTGCTCTTCCATAAATAAAAAAAAAGAGAAGCCGACAATTGTTGTAACGACACACTGAGCCCATCCTATAAATTCGTGATATTGCCATGTTTCCAGGAATAGTCCTATCGACTTGTATGATATGGTTAATAGGTACAAATCGCCCTCACAGAACAAAGCAAGCTAAATGCACAAAGTCATATGTTCATGAAGATTTATTCAAAGTAAGCCATTCCTTCCGGATGCCCTTGGGATAATTTAAAGGCAGATATCAAAACCTCTGCTACACTATAATTAAATTGCAGCAATTGCTTAACATGTAATCCTCTGCTGGCAAAGCTGGGACATAAAACATGCCCTCTCCAAAAAGTAGCCACCTTCACAACTACCCCAAACATGGCTTAAAAAAATGGTGGTGTTGGCTATCCAACTCATTGCTCTTTGCTAAGTTACCTATAAACTTAAGAACAGTTTCTTGAACAAGACTACAGCCATTGAAAATGGTTTTGTATTATGGCATTCCACTAATCAGACATCATCTAAGACTAACCTGAAATCTCCAGTGGAGGTAATGGTATGCTGAGAGGAGGAGAGCTCCATTTTGACTCCCGTGCCCTTTGCATTCAGAAAATATTTCTTGATGGGAGTTGAAGTGTTAAAAATAGCAAAACACAAATGCATATTATGTTCCATGATTTGATTGATACACCAGTCCCTTAAAACCTTTTTACACTGATGCTCTCTGCTAGCCAAGACTAACATGAAGGCTATTATTAGCCTGACAGTCTGACTCGAGCAAGCCAGAAAGCTCTCTTTTAATATTTGCATTAGGAGACTGCCCTTTAAAACAAAGACACCCCACACGCAGCTCAAGATTCTAATGAACACATAATTAGACCAACATGAAGAGAGAGCAGCCTTGGCTAATCGTATGGCTGCGATGCCTGTGAACCTCCGCACAACACCAAGAGCTCAGAAAAGATTAAAAGCATCTCCAGGCGGGATATAATTCATTCCTGCATTTTGAATTTGAAAGGGAGAAAAAGGAATACGCAACTTCATCCAGAATTAGTCAGAAGAGCACCCCATGGAGGTCCACTAAATACAAAGATGGCAAACTTGACTCAGAAAGTCCAGGAGCCTCAAGCTACTGAGGCAGTTAAAGGCAACATCTCCCAACACACCCCTTTACTTACTCTCCTCAGCAGCCGTTTGTTGCCCATCCCAGGAAGCAGCCCACAAGCTCAAGGGGCTCTGGTCTCACCCACCCAGCATCTCCCAGCATTCAGACATACATTCAGACATACAGACAGCATCCCTGAAGTCCTCAGCGAGCCACTGGCAATTCTGCTCATTCATCCCAAGCTGCAATTCTACATCTTTCACTTCAAGCTGTCACCACCAGCAGCAGCAGCACAACCCAGTTCCCCGGAGAAGTGACTGCAACATTCCCATGGCTCGTGGCAGAGAACAGATCATAGAAACACGATGGCTCCAATCTCCAAAAAATGCGAAGTTCTCCGCACTTTTCTGCTTGTCCACGATTCTGCGAGTCCGAGAAGGACATCAGAGCAGTGAGCTCCTTTACACACACTCACCCAAGCATAAGTCATTTTTATTCAGCAATAGGTGCGCTTTTATGAAATGCACATGGTTTTCACACAACAAAGGAAAAGACAGTTACAGGCACAGGCCATCTGCTCACAGGGGCAGAGTCGCAGCTTTCTGCACATACTCCTGGCACGTGTGTTCCAAAAAGGGGCAAATAGAGGTGAGGAGATGGGAAGACAACTGAAGACACAAGAGCTAGAAAGGGAGCAGCTCCAGCTTTTTAAAAGCTACATCATACCTGTGCGACAGGGATATTTTCTCATGCTGCCTAGCATGATCCCAGCCCCTGGCTCTTTGAATGACAAAGTAAATCTCTCATTCTATCAATCCACCTTTTTCCAGCTCAAATCAAGAAGCTAAAGGTAAGCAGATTTAATAGTAGTGAGATAGCAAACACATCATGATATCCCTAAAGGTTTCTTTGAACAGCGCAAACTAAATCAAAACATTAATGAATATGAGGCAAAGGATGATTTGGATGTCTGAATTTAGGTCTTTCCACAGAGGCTGAGTGAATGACACCGCCTTCTACACTAAGTCAAAGGCTGTTAACATCTTCCTAAAAATGAGCTGCTGCAGCCTGCATTGCCTCAGCTGAAGAATTTGCAGCCTGAACATTATTGATCTTCCCATGAAAGAGTCAACAGATAAAACCTGTCATGAGAAACAACTTGCCAGAATTCTGTGTTTTCAAAGCAAACTAGCGAGTGCTCCTTCCCTTCCTCCCATTATTAAAACTTTAGAAAAGCATCATCTACTACGCTTTTCCAGACTTAGTTTGAAAAGATCAAATGAGAACCTTCCTTAAGGAAACCAAGATTATAGCCAGGGCTAAATTCTCCACCACTGTGATAACTAATGGGTTTTCTCTGGAGATAATAGACTGAGGTTGATCAGAACATTGTAACCGTGTGCAACTACAACTTTGCCTAAATACTTCTCAGGCTAGAAAATTGTCCCAATCTCTTTATGCTTCCAACAACTGAAGCAAAAACATCCCCAACTTCTTATAAAAGATACCTCTAGAAGAGCAGGCTGGCACCATGCACTGTAGAGAACAGGTCAGTAACAAGATGTCATATGCAAACAGGGTGTTGATTGGAAGTTTGCTGTAAATATTAACTGAAATAGAAGGGAGAGAAAAGCAAATTTCCTCTGAACACAGAAAAAAAAAAATCAAATTAAGGACTAGGCCACAGAAACAAAAGGCCCAAAGAACAAGTCACATAGATTTACATAGAAACAAAGCTACAGATAAGTTTCTTCTCTACACATATACTGCTTAATGGCAACACTAACTCACAAGGGCTGGAATGATAGAAAGGGCTTTTCTTTCCCAAACTGCCAAGCTCCCCTTTCTACCCTTAATTTATTGTAAGGCTCATTTCCCCACATGTCCCAGATAAAGTTAATCAGCACTACCAGAGACAATTAGGACATCCTGCTCCCTTGACCACTAATCAATCCCTGCTCTCCACTGATCCTGTATCAATATTTGTGATGTTTATATGCCCTGTGGATTGTAAGCACACCAAGCTCATTGAAATTAGGTCTCATTATCACTCCTGTTCTCTGGCTCTGTGGACAAAGGTCCACCACAGAAGACTTTCTCCTAAGCCCACACGTTACTAATGCACTGCCGTGTCTTATTCACATCCTCTCTCTGATTAGATGGAGCAGCTAAATAACATGAGAGTTCTTTCAGCCTTTGTGCCCTGCATCTAGATTAAGAGGAAATCAATATCAGTTGATTAATTACACACTCGGCTATTATAACAATAAGATTTTTTAGTTCCTACTGCTATCAAAGTCTGTCGTTTAGCTCCTATTTAACTATCCTCCTCCCTCATGCAAGACAGAATAATTTATTTGGGTTACCAAGAAAAGCAAAAGATAAACATACAGTTAAATGATCTGGATGTGCGATTTGCCATGTCACTTTTTTTGCATTTTAAATCAAGGACTGGGGGTTTTTTTATGTTTTTTAATAGTGCCACGTTGTCTCACTCCCCAGCAGCACCCAGTGTTAAAATTATCTTCTGCTGGCTGACCTCTGCAGGCATTCAGTGGCATCTGCACAATCAGGTAAGGCACTGAGGAAAGCACATACCCCCCGGATGACAAATATAGTGTCACCGCTTTAGCATACAACTCTGATAACCTTCAGATACCTGTCTTCACTCACGTTCAGGGAAGTGTACACATTATTTGTATATACCATACCCCAAACGGTTGATTATTCCAGAAGATGGGTGTTTTGGCACAAGTCTTACTGTAAAGAAAGACATTTCATTACCAAAATAACAGTACAGTATTTGCAGAAATTATCTGATAATAGCAGCTTCTTAAATCCAGGACGTTCTTAGGTGCTTTCTGCACACCTCCACAGACTCCTGCACTGGGGTTATTTTTAAACAAGTGACTTAAACAAGCAGCGTCCAGGAGAGCATCACCAATGCTGCCAGTGACCAAGCCTCACACAGCACCAACAAACGCTTCTAGCATGCAGGCTGCTTTACGGACAATTTATGGCCCTTTGTCCCAAGGATCCAACTTTTCTAATTAGAAGACCATAGAGAAGTTCACATAGAACAGCTTAGGTTGGAAGGGACCTTAAAGATCATCTTGTTCCAGCCACCCTGCCAGGAGCAGGGACACCTTCCACTAGACAGGTTGCTCAAAGCCTTGCCTGACATATAAGAGGGCTAAGAAATAGTTTGCATATGCTCGTTGTTAAGAAACACCAAATAACTGTCCAGAATTCAGATGAAGCTGAACATTAAAAAAAAAAAAAAAAGTGAAATTCTAAGAGGAAAGCATCAAGCAGCAGCGGTGGTCTCTAGATGAAATTTCACATTAACTACACCCATCTCGGTTATTTCACTGCGGAAGAGTGCGTAATTAAAGTCATTCCAGTAAACCTGGCAGGTACACACACCTGAACTCCATTTGGCAAGAAGGCACAAGAGGACCTGATGCTAAAATAAACAAACAAACAAATAAATAAATAAATAAAAATCACTGAAAAATGTCATATTATTTGTAGCATAATGAAACAAGGGTTATTTTTGTTTACAGCAAGTGCCACATTGCTTGACAGTGAAACTAGCTAGAAAGCAGGGAAACTCTCAGTTTGTTTGGCAACCAGTGTCTAAAGAATTGTTCACCACTTTTCTGGTGGATGTCACATTTTGACAGTTTAGAACCAAAACCTTTTCTTGGAAGCTTACTTTTGAAGTAACATGTAACATAAGCAAGGAAAGTCCTTACCTACATTGTTTTAATCATTAAAATATTCCAAGTCTTTTACTTCACTATAAATCCTTGGCTGACGTAAATGTCCATTTGTTTGGGGTTTGTTTGGTTTTGCTGTTTCGGGGGTTTTTTAACATTAAAAAATTCTGGTAGCTAAGTATTTTAGAAATTCTAACCACAAAAAAAAACTACAAACACCTGGCAACTAGCAAGCATGTATCAGTGAATTAGTACTCAACAGTGATAAACCCAGGAAAAACAAACTCAAACATTTGCATCTTTTGGATTTGAAGCTTATACCGAGGTTCTAAATAACACATGAACTCCTGATGTTACTTTACAGACAAAAAAAAAATAGGCAAGCTTTGCTTCATGAGGAATACCATGAGAGACAAGTTCATGCAACTTGAATTTTTCACCACTGCTGATGCATCTGTCAGGCAGGGTGAGCCCCAGCAATCACAAATATAAGGGAGAACAACTGAAGAACATCATAAGGGTTGAGGTGTATGAAAGCTGCTTTCCTATACAGGAGTATTCTCACCTGAAAAGACTAGGTCCAAAATTCACATTAATATTCTCACCTGAAAAGACTAGGTCCAAAATTCATATTAATATTCTCACCTGAATGACTAGGTCCAAAATTCACATTTCATAACCCAAGGTTTTGTTATAAAGCAATACAGAGCACATTACAAAGCCTCTTTTTCAGGTATAGCACAAGGTATCATGATCTATTTCCAGTATCGACTTAAGGGTGTACATAAAAAGACAGTCTGAGCATGGCTCTCTCTACTAAGCAACAATTCAAACCAAATTATGCTCTGACTTACAAAGGGAAGGCAGTGTGATGGTTCTACTATAGAATACCAAAAAAACCAACAACACACAAAAAACTCACCACATCAGCACTCCAACTTTAGTAACATTCGCCCTCTCCACACACACGAGATCAAATTCACCCACAGGTCAAACGCACCAAGAGAAATCCAGCCAAGTGTACAGGTCAGCTCGCTGTCTACGCATTATATCTGAAAGCCCACGTTATGCAAAAGGCAGAAGTCTCAAGTTTACCTCTGGAGCTATTAATGACTAGTTTTAAAGCAAGACCAGCATGGAACCCAAAATATTACAAGAAAACCCAAAAAAAAAACCAAACCCAGGGCTACATATGCTCAGTACACAATTTCAGACTGCTTTGATTTAGCAGTAATGAAAGGAAATGTCTTTCTCCTTAGAAATAAATTAAAAGCAATAGATTTTAGAGGGAACGTAAGCAATAACATGCTTGAATTTCAGGAGGAAATCTATTAACTGTGTTCAAAGAGAGAAGGTATTTAATTGGTGAATAACACGAGTCTGCAATATGGTCTATTAACTCTGAGAGCCAAAGGGTCACTTCCATCAAAGGCGGTTCTGCTGACAAGTCACCCAAAAACTAGTTTTTACATTACCAGATAGTCTTACCACTCCTCACCAGGAGGTTTCTTCAAATCTATTAAAAATATTTCAGATTCCTTGTCATACCTATATCACGGCATGCCTAGAACCAGGATAAATAAGCAGCACTGTACATAAGGATTGCAGAAAGAAAGAAGGAGCAGCAAAAAGCAGACAATTTCCCTAGAAATCAGAAATACTGCAAACGCACAGCATAGGCACGTAATTAATGCAGGCATAAATAACCAAGCTATAACAGCATTTCATAGTGCAGCACAATTAAACCAGAAGAAATGCTGGCAAGGTCTCCCCTCTTAGTGTGCATTTTCTGAAGAGTAACTTAAGAAGCCAAATCCCATTAAAAGCACCTGGGAGAATGAGTTTACCTACCCTAAACTTGTGGATTTAAGAATCATATACTGTATGTATAAGCTATTGTGGCAAATTTCTAAGCCTCTTATGTGATGTCCGATATGGAAACAGATATTTATAAAACCGGAAAATATTTTACAGTCAGTCATGAGATCAAATTCATCCCTGATTAATACAGCAACTTCAGGCTATCACATTTTACAATCACATATTTTCATAGTCTTATAGGTATTTCAGAGTTTAGGAGTAAGCCTCGATCTCATTTTTCTCCTGAAGAGCACGAAAACATGTCATAAATCAGGAAGAGAACTATAGCACAATGGCACTCATTCATTAAGTCTCCTTACAATGAAAACACTGGGGGAAGAAGGGAAGAAAAAATAGAGCCCTTTACCATCTGTTAAAAGACAAAATAAATTTTTAATTTTCCTCTAGCAACTCAAAACCAGAGGCTGTAAGTGCAAACTCTTGAAAAATAGGATTCTGTGTTACAATGCTGACCAGCATGAGCTCTATCTGGTGGCAAGAAACTGCAATACACAGGCTGGACAGATGTATTTGTTCAGCATGATGTTCACATTCACAAAGAGGAGAAACATCTCAATCCTCAACACCTATTTTCCTTTCCAGAAGGAACTACTGGATACTAAAGGATTGGGGGCACAGAAAGGGCAGAGAACAAGAGGATAGGATTGAGTTAAACTCTATGCCAAAGATTTAAATTACTCAAATCTCAAAAGGCTGGATGTAGCTACAAGTCAAGAGCACCACAGGTTTACAGCAACCCCACAGATGCTGAGCAGACCAGCCTGGGAAGAAATGCCTGGGCTTTCAGCTGAAAAGAGAAACCCAAACTTGGTTGGTAAAATACAGTACTACAGACCAGAACCTGGCAGTGACTCCAGGTTGACAGCATCAATTCAGCCAAGGTTTAAAAAGAGTTGGTAAGTAAGACTTAATGTTACTTAACATAATACAAAATTAAATACACCAAATGGTAAATGTCCTTGTTTTCACAAGAATAATCTTCAAGCATTTTTTTTTTTACTATCACATCTCTGAACACTGGACACCCCATTCAAAGAAATGGAAGGAGACGCTACTACATTTCTCATTTCAGCTGCAAAAACTAAACATACTTGGAGCCCTTATTTAATGCTAGGAATACAAACTTGCCTCACACCTGCAAATTGGCATCACTGGAGGTGAAAATACAGCGCATTGGCTAAACAACCAATATACAAAGACAATTTCTCGCCAAGAAATGATTATACAACCTACTTTTCACATCATTTGGACAGTATCACTACAAAACACCGTGCTTCAAGTTTAGGCTGTATCATCATATACTTTACAGAAGCATTTCTGGCATTATTTTGTTTTCTGCACTGCATTCCAACATATTCCAAGTGACATGCAATTTGTTACACTGCAGCAATCAAAATTCAGAAGCATCTCCTCATATGCAAGTGTTTCGCACAGTAGATTCCTTTTGAAATACATTCTAGTCCTCAAAAAAGCAGACTTCACCTTTTTAATTATACCTTAAAAAATGGTTTTGTTCACATCACTTGGAAATAACCTCCACAGCCACATCTGTTTGCAGTGAGATGGTGACAAAATCCTCTATCTTTGTAACCCAGTAACTGGTACCAATAAAGGACCAAAATTACTTAAGTGTTGCAAATGTAGATACTATCTGAATCCTAGATTTTGTCTGAGGGAATATGATTTATCTGGAGGAGCACAAGTAAGCCTACAGTGCCCAACAGAATTGAAGAAGGAAAACAGTTACTCAGCCAGGAATACAGTTTTAAACCCAGGTGTTCCCTGGAACATGACCAAATCTACTTGCTTATGGATAGCGTGAAGATATGCAACTGCAGCATTCGAGCAATGAAAACCAAACAAAATAATTTTATCACAAGATTGTGACTGGATCCTCCAAAACCAAATCCAACCCTTCAGGTGTCATTCTGGACCTGCAGAAGCACAGAGTGAGTCAAAGGGCTTCATGCTGACAGGGACAAAGTTTCTGTCATGACTTCTTTGAGTAAGTCCCTTGGGAACAGGAGAATCCATTCTTGAGCTGCATCTCTGTCCTAGCTATGAAAGGTAGTATTTATTGCTCAAAGGGAGTTCCTAGCACACACCTCCTGCCTTTTGCTCCACCCTATAGAGCTAGCCATAAGCAAACACCTATACTTCTAAAACTTGTAGTGAAGTATTTCTCTAGGAGAGAATTTACCACTTCTAACAGCACTTCAAGCCCGCTGCTGTTACCTCCTATTTCTGCACTGTCCCATGACTACCCCCAGCCTTCTGTGAAGCACAATCCTGAAAGTAAAGTCAGTGCTAGATAACCACATGCCATACTTACAAGGTCATTATATACCCTAGTTTTCAAACTGCAGACCTCATTGCAAAGTGGGCTGCTAAAAATGGGCTTTTTATGATGAGAGGCTGTGAATTCCTCATTTCAAAGCCTAAATAGCGTGCTTCTTATTTGTTCTCTGGTCATTCCAGTGTTCTCTGAAGTTCTAATACAAGATCGTCAAGGGCTAATTGTCTGGAAACGTAGTTGATGGAAATAGCTAGTCATCCTATAATCTGTTCTACATTAAATCTCCTCAGGGGGCTTGGAAGCAGAAAACCAACATCCACACAGATCCTTTGCATTTTTAGCTAGGAGCAAACACTCAAGTTAGCAGCAGAACGAAAACAATTACGAAGAATGTCCTGTATATCTCAGCCGCATAAGATCTCAATCAAAACAACAGTAAATGCTAAAAAAGCAAGCACTCAGCACAGATACTTTTGTTGTTCTTATCCCATTGACTGCAAATGACCAGTTTCAAAAGAACAAAATAGAACTACTAGAAAAAAACCACAATTCATGGATAGTATTCTTCTGGACGTTTCACTGTTTCTTGGCGAAAGCTGGCAGGCTTACTCTTAAGGAGTGACAGCATCGTGTATTTCTGTTTACATCAAAGGAAAACTCCCTAAACAGTGTAAAGTTTGGAGTAATACTCGCCCTAGCTCAGGAAAAGCAGTTAGAATTATAGCAATTGCAGGAATATGCCTCTTGGGAAAAGCACTCAAGGCTCTGCCCCAGGTGTGGGGGTTTGGGTGAGTCTTTTTGGCTGGTGCTGCCTAACAGGGAGCTGCTGCTCCCCAGGACCTGAGCTCCACAGCAAATATCATTTCCAGAAGGGAACTTGCCTGTATCCTTTCAACATCACTATCTTTACAAAGGTAAAAGCAAAGAAAAATTGTTTGGAGGCAACTGGCAGTTAACATCACCTCTAGCTTTAAAAGTGCAGAAGCACAGATATTACCAGCATCAAATGCAAACAGATTAATGTAGGCCAACAGCATTCTTCCTCATAGTAATCACTTACAAAAAGAGCAAGAAGCATGCCTGAAACAATTTTTAAAAGGAAAATGCTTTACGAGAAAATGAACTTCACTAAACATTGCAATGCATACTTAGTGCTCTAGCAAAATGGAGCAACACAAGCCACTTCAAAGGCACTTCTAGTAAACATATAGATTATCTTGCACAGAAAACTAATGAGCAATAGGCTCCAAATTTTCTACTTTGTGACAGAAGAAATAACTAAACCAAAAGCCAATACAAAACAGAGGAATTAAACGGGTGGGATGAAGTTGATTGTAAGTCAAAAAACACAATGAGGAAAAAAAAAGGTTAGAAATTAGGGTACACACAGACATTTGGAAAGGGTATTGTCAGGTTGCTGCGGTGAGGTTAGATGCGGGTGGAGAAGGAGACAATACAACATTCCTTAAAAATAGAAGAGGAGCTTTGCAGAGAGAAAAAAAATAAAGGTGCCCAACACAAAGCAGGGAGCAGTTTCCAGAAATTTTATTTTCCGTTTCAACGAGCAAAAACTTTACCCGTAAGATTTTGTGCGTGCTCCCACCTATTCTACTTTAGAATCTGAGCAGAAAGCTGCCAGTTGACAAAAACCTTACCCTGCATTTACAACAAAGGACAGTTGTTGCTCACGCCAAGCAACACAGAAACTTCCTTCTGCACAAGCACCAGGACACGTACGTGGGGATCTAACTCCTTTGTGTCTGCAAGCAAGCAGGGCTTCCAGCTGGGGATGGAGGGAAGGGTGATGGAGGGAAGG
>NW_009732316.1:0-27129 GCF_000703405.1 Apaloderma vittatum | reverse complement strand
GGGAAGGGAAGGGAAGGGAAGGGAAGGATATGAACCCTAAGGAAAGAAGTTTCTTTCCAGGGAAATTACATTTCTCCAACAACATGCCTGATCGGTGATTTTTGCCAGAACAACAGGCATAAATAACACAGAATATTTTATACCTTAATTGTTATGGAGGCTGAAGCTATCATGCTTTTCAAGAACCTTCCTGTACGGAACGTACTTGGCATTTGCTTCACTTGAGTCCTACATCTTCACCGCAGCTACCTGGATCCTGCAGTTTCAATGTGGGTGACATCACAGATTTTCCAAAGGAAAATTTTTACATGTCAGATACCACATGCTGCCACATATTCCCCAAATAGTTTCCTCTGTTAACTCCTCTAACCAGGTCAGAAAATAAGTACATGATTTTTACTGACAAGATCAAAGCCTCTTTGTTCTGAAAACTCAGTGTAAGTTGGGAGTTCAGCAAGCAAAGAGAAAGTTAGCGTTTCATCAACACTTGTAGAGTAACAACTCAAACTTCATGCATAAAATGTATTCTCCTGGGATCATATTTTAAGATCTATCTAACATTAAAACATAAGGTATTATGATGCACTGCTGCACTATTTGTTCTTGACTAAACTGTTAGGATTGAAATGCATAGTATTTCCCAGGATATTCTCTCCACGAAGGCTGCTATTGTCAAAACAGCTGAAGTAAAAAAATAACACACAACACAACACAAAAATCAAACAACAAAACATCTTAACAATCTCTAACTTCTTGAAAATGAAGGTATTATGTACTGACATACAAGACAATTTGCGTAGGTATTCCTGCAATTCATTTTACTCTTCATAGAAAACATCTCTAAATGTCAGAAATACTCCAAATTTTTGTAGTTAAAAATTTAGTCTGAAGAGTTTGAGGGGAAAAATAAATAAAAAAAAAAATAAACAAAAAAAACCAGCAAATCAAAAGTGTCTGCCAATCACCACTCTGATTTCTTTACTCTCAAATACAGAAGCAATGTTATTATTTATAATTGCTTCTGGATTAAGTGCATGGATGAAAAAAAAATAAAAAAGAGCCCCCAAAATAACACAAAAACTTTATCCTACATAAATTGCATATTTTACATAACACCATCCTTTTGGTTTTCATAGTATTTAGCATAAAGTCATTCCAGTAGCACACATTATTTTCCAATTTAGCAAAGGATGCTTACTGATGTAAATTAACATAATTTTGCAATACAAATCTAAATGTTGATACGCTGAAATCAGGGAAAATTTGCTCACCAAGTCGAAAAACTCTCCCTTTAAGGAAGTGACTTCAACACCACTCAAAAGCATGCATGTTTTCCTGACTACTTTATCCCCAGGTGTACTAGTCTGGGGCATGTAAAATCATCCATTCAAATTTTAATACAAATATGTGGACTGTATTCCTCAGAGAAGTAATTATTCAAATTCACTTCCTCAAATTATTTATATGGAATATATCAGTAAACATTGGGAATACATGCATAAACTCTATTGTGATATGATAAGCAGAATACTTGAATCTTTGAGAAAACATTTCACCACTTCTACAGTTTGTGACAGTCAGAAATACTAGCAACGATAACTAGGCACCTACAAAAAGTAATCAGAATGCAAGGCAGCAACATCACTGTATATAGTTACATTTAAAATAGAGGCATACATTTTTAATTATATTTTTTACTCTGCTCTTCATGTACTTTAACTTCAAAACATGACTACTTTAAAAGCATCTTTAGAAAGATCTTAATTTTTTCCAGCTCCTAGGCTTGCTAGTTCCACGTTGCTACACTGATTACCTCCCAAGTCAGGAGAACTACATTCAAATTTCTCAGTGTTGTCCTAACTAAAAGAAGTATTGAAACAAATGAAACCTAAGGAGAATCTGGGACAAGGAAATACCAGAATGTATCTGTGCTGATGCATTTGAAACTTCTAAAGGCTTTCTTCTTCCTGCTTTAAATAATATAACTGAATAAACTAAAAATAAACTGACACCTTTTCAGACTGGAAAAGAAGAGAAACAGTACAGAATTCATATGTCTTCTCTAAGTGAGACTCATGGAGCTGTTCCCAATGTTAAAAACTTCTCAGTAAAGATTCCAGGAAAATAGATTTTAAAAAGTGAAAATGTAAAAAGGAAATTTTATGAGTTAGTCATACTTCTTATCATTTTACATCAATGATTAAACAAGCAAATTTGTCCATAGAGTCATTAAAAATTTGTTACATGGTCATTAAAATTTGGTTCCATTTATTTTACGACTAAATGATCCCACTGTATAATATTTTGATTGCATAAGTGACTGATTATAAAAATACTGAAACGTGGAGGGGAGGGAAGCTGATCTCACCAAAAACCAGTTTAGAAATATTTCTATTTGGAAATCAGTGAATTTTAAAAATACATTAGTTAAATATCAAAAGCCTTACCAGAAGGAATTACTAAAGCTTATGATTAGTATTCTTTAATACATGGAACAAAGCAACCTGTGACAGAAAGTGCAGGATTTGGTAGCTATTAACTATGCCATCTGCAAGTTCTCTGTTATTACGGCCCATTTGGCTGTCCACTGGATAAATCACTCTGTAGACAGGATTAATCACAATTCCCTCCATGTCGCCAACTACTATTCCTATATAGCCATGGAAAACTCCTCCCAAATTTAGAACATTAGAGCAATCTCTGCCTTCCAAAGCATGCATCTGCCCCCTGCCCCAAGAAAGTCAGCGCCAGAAGCGCAGTCCTTGGTGGCAACTCTACCTGGATCTCCTCACAACAGGCACCTCAAGTATCTGAGCCCGGAGCAGCAGAGCATTAGGCTCTTCAACAATATATTATCTGCCATGTGTTCTTCCTCTTTTCTTTCCATTCCCTCTCATGGGAACTGTAAATTCTGCATAACAATTAACGTTTGTTGGTAATAAACTACAGGGATTTTTTTTTGTGTCTAATTGTTGGGTTTAATTAATCTCTCCATATTTAGGTGCTCCAGGCATGATTATATTAGAGGAAAGCAAAGCTGAAAAGTGTAATTTACAACTGGGGAAGATTTTTGATGATCCTCCATTTCCTGGGGCAGAAATTCCTACATCATGCTTGCAAATAAGCCTTTGAAGAGATGTGCTTCAGTCTTGTGACTAAAAATGTTCCCCTGCGCTCGAGGAAAAGATTTGTTAACTGCTGTCCTCATTCCAAAGCTTTATGTGCTTTTAAAATAAACTGGGAAGAGGGCTTTTAAATAACTTGGGAAAATATGAACCCGATTTAGTCTTCAACAGGAAATCCGTACAGAGATTAGAGACCAGGTTAGCAGGCAGGTTAATGGATTTCATAGCAGAAGTTTATACCATGTTTTTTTCTACCAGGTGGATTTTTTTTGTCCCTAGGGAGAGAGCTACATGCAGTTGATTAAATTATTGCAACACTGGGATATGAACGGCTGACCCTAGGTCACTGTTCACTGGGATAGAGTGGAGCCTTCTAGACAACTCCAAACAATTTCACATTAAGTCATTAGTATCACTATAAAAGAGTTTAGTGACAGTAAGCTACCAAAAGGGACATCATAAAGTAGAATGGGCTCTTGCCTACAGGAACGCCTATCTGCAGCTAAAGGAAATTAGGTGGTGGCAGCAGCATCTCAAACTACTATTCTGTGTTCACCCACATAATTCCCACTCTTCAAATTCAGCTCCAAGGAGATGACAATTTCTAGGCTCGCGAAGGCTCTGCAAGCATTGCCACTCGCGTGGTCCCAGCGCTTGCCCTGTCTCCAGAGCCGCAGATGGACAAGCGGAGCCCACGTGAGGCGGTTTTACTACAGTGAAGGCAGAAGAGAATCATGGTATCATAGAACGGGTTGAGTTCGAAGGGACCTTAAATATCATCCAGCTCCAATCCCCCGGCCACGGGCAGGACCACCTCCCACTAGATCAGGTTGCTCAAAGCCTCACCCAGCCTGGCCTTGAACACTGCATCCACCACCTCTCTGGGCAAAGAACTGCTTCCTAATGTCTAATCTAAATCTACCCTGCTCGAGTTTAAAACCATTACCCCTTGTCCTATCACCACATGCCCTTATAAAAAGTCCCTCTCCAGCTTTCCTCTAGGCCCTCTTCAGGCCACTATAAGGTCTTCCCAGAGCATTCTCTTCTCCAGGCTGAACAGACCCAACTCCTTCAGCCTGTCCTCCTAGGAGAGATGCTCTAGCCCTCTGACCATCTTTGTGGCCCTCCTCTGGACCCTCTCCAACAGAATCACGTCCTTCTCGTGTTGGGGGCTCCAGAGCTGGACACAACACTCAAGGTAGGGTCTCACAAGAGCAGAGGGGCAGAATGGCCTCCCTTAACCTGCTGGTCATGCATCTTTTGACACAGCCCAGGGCACAGCTGGCTTTTTGGGCTGCCAGCACACATTGCCAGCTCGTGTTACACGCTTCATCAACCAGCACCCCCGAGTCCTTCTCCCCAAGGAAGGGAACAGCCAAGTCAGCCCAGCACCACAAGCACCAGGGCAGGCTCTGCACCTCTGCCCAACCTCCTGCACACATGCCCAAGTAACGCTGAAGTCCGCGCTGTCATGGTTTCACCGCTCCCAGCAACTAAAACTACTACTTGAAGGCAACTTGGCCTCAATCTCACATCCTCATTAATTTTCCCACAGATAATACACGGCCATTGGCTAAACTGAGGCAAAGAACTGGCGTTTGTGGAACCACACATAAGACAGCAGTCGGGGATCAAAGTGCATTTTCTGACAGAGGGTCTTTCATTAGTTTGTCTGTCCGTCCCATCCTACCCAGACAGGCTTAACAGTTCTGAAGTCACAACTTGAACACATCGCTTCATCTTTCAGAGGAGGCAACACCACCTCCTTCATGGTTAACTATGCTGATTTTTTCAGAAAAGTATGAGAAGACAGTGCAGATTCTCTCCTCCATCTGCTGATTTCAGGATATTAAGTCATTATACTGGAAATGTTCAGCCTTTCATCTAAAAAGTCCATCCTAAACCCCACCATTTCAAACATGTTAAGTCGTCTTCAGAATGCTTTGTAGCTAAGAAATGCCAAAATTCCCAGGGATTTTCTAAACAATTAAAAATTGCTTTTTAATTGAACTTTTAACTGACAAGGGTATAATTGCACTGTTTTTCATCTTAAGTTTGTGTTCTTTTTCCACAGTGTTCAGTTTTCAATACAAAATCCTATTTTTGTTAATTTATGCTTCCCTGTGCTTTCCCTATCTTAAAGGGAAGAAGTAAAAAAATAGTTATTTTTTTTTCTTTCCCTTGGGAATTTTTCGGCTGAGCTAGCTTATGTTGTGCTTGCATTTTTAAAATACTTTTTTTCTCTGGAGAAAGACTTTGCATTTCTGTTATCTTTTTTTCTGCTATGTTTTCCTCTGGAGTTCTACTTAATTATTTTCTCTCTTTAAATGTTTCAATCAATTCTCATCGGATTTGGCTTATGTTTTTACACAGTAGTCCTTGGCATTAATGTTAATACTACCGTAAGCATGATTATCTAAAGATAGGAGAAATGTAGGACTAGCAGAAAGAAGTAATATTTTCTGACACATGAAGTTTCAGACAGACAAGCCTTTCCTCGAGTCTAGGAACAGATGCAGGAAACTTCAAGTTAAGTAAAAGTGAAGATCAACTTTTAGGTTTAACTTAAGCTACATAATTACATACTTTGAGAGGAAAGGGTACTTAGTATCTTTTGCAGGTCTGGAACACAGGCACATATCCTTCAGAATGCGGTTTTGGTTTTGCTTTCTTGGTCTATAGGCTGCTGAATAGATTGCTGGGGGGGCACTGGTGGCACTTTGCCCCTGCTGACATCTGACTTCTTGAGGGTGACAGCATCACCCGCCCTCACAAACCTGTGGAAACAAATGTCCAATTTTGACATCCCCCAGTTTTGTTTGACTAGCCTACTGATAAACTTGGAAATTACCTAATTAAAATACAGTAATAAACCATGCTCAACATTAGCTGAAAAGAGACACAGGATAAACACATGTCAAGTTCTTACGATACTCCAGTGAGCAATTTGCCTTATATATGCAGTTGTTGGATACAAAGCCAAACTTTGGAGCTTGACATTTGAAACCATTTTCCCTGACTTTGCTGAATGTTGATGCTTGTGTTTCCTCATCCTCTGCAATTCCACTGCGGACCCACAGGGTTTTGCCAAAGGGAGTTTAAATGTTATCCACAAATTGTAGTCAAGAGCCAAAACAAGGACTGAATCTCCATCTCCATATTGAAACACCTTTTATAGCACTAGACATCTCCTAGCGTAGCTCGTCCTTCTTTTGCTTTTACTATGTTTGACAAACTAAAAATTATCTATGTGTATACTTCTGAATCATAAACATTGTCACTTAAACTGTTAACCAAATTTGGTTTTACCATAGCTTTAAAAAGCAAAAGATACACAATCTTTGATACACTCCCTTTTGTTTCCCTTTAAAAATAAATAAATACATAAATAGTGGTGAAAGAAAAAAAGCAAAAAGAAAACTTAGTCCATCCTGACAACATTAAGCCTTACATCAAAAAGAATTACATATTAGAACATAGCAACTAATGAAAAGCCAGAAATCAAACGAGGTTGTAAAGTAAGGAAAGCCAAATAAATACAAGAACTACGAAACCAAACAATTCAGTTTTGTTTCTGTGCTTACAATGTTACAGAATTCCTCCTCAGTGATGAAAATAATGAAAATAATAACAATAAAAGGGATGGCAGCTTGGTAACACCAGATTTGTTATTCTGTAAGTGGAATAATTTCATAATTCAATCTTCTGGACTCCACTCCCACACAGAACAGAGGTATCTGACAAGAGCATCATTCCTTCTGGTAATACTGATTACAGAGGTACTGCCTCCATGAACTTCTATTCTTATCTTTTATAGCAGCAGCGCTAATTACAAACAACTGCAAACCTGTATCTCCTGCACTACTTCATACCTATAAAAGCCCTTCTGCATTCAACCTGCAATCTCTTTTGCTGTTTTTATTATTTTCTCAGGTGAAACACGGATGCACACGCAGCTATTGCTGCACTGCAAGTCAGCAGCTCAAGTCCTTTTGAATTGTTTCCTTTGCTTCCACCTCTCTGATCGTACAACTGAACATTTAGAACTCGCACATGTAACTAACTTAAGCCAAGTAAAGGCCCAACTCACTGAAACACGGTGTCTCAAACAGAAATATTTAAAAATTAATTTAAACTGATAAAATGTTAAAAAAATCATCCCCGTAGAACTTCCATGTGATCCTGTGAATTGCAAAAATACCTACAAGATTTATTCTCAGTTTTCTATTACTAGAGAGAAACTATACAGATAAAGCCTGTCACTTACTAACAGGCACAAGCTTGTTAAGTCACATTTCACATTTCACTGGTTTTCAATATTTTTATCCTATAATTGCTTTACATAGCTCAGTCCATACTTTGCTCGTAACCATCATAGCAGCTCTTCTTCCATCTACACGTACAAAGTCGGCACTGGATGTTTTATGAGAAGGCTGTAAGTGAAATGTGTGTAATATAGAGCTTGGATGCCATTGAATTCTTGCAAGAGAGAATAAAAATGCATCTTTAAAAAAAAAAAAAACCAGCAGGTTTTTTTAGGGGTTAAGAACTACGCCCTATTATTCCTTCCTGAAGTGATCCATGAAAGTTTTCAAAAGAAGAGATTTTTCCCAAGTCCTTCGCGTGGTCTTCTCTTAGCAATAGGCAGAGGTTCAACATGTATAACGCTGTTCGAAGGAGCCCGGAATGTTTAACTCTACTAAATGATCTGTTATTTATGAGTCTTCCTTTTCAGGGTTCTGTATTAAAACAACTGAATTCTTCTACATATGAAATAAGCCTAAAAACGTTTGCTCCACTTGTATCCTCTTTATACCACAAGAATATCACAGCTATGCAATCTGTAAATCACTCGGTTTCCTAAGGTCATTCTATTTTGAAATAGCTCATGACTCTGTTAAAAACATAAAAAAATATAAAAAATATTATTCTATTTGTTATTTAAAACTGTTCCATGAAGAGCTCCTTTTCCAAAGAATATATTTTAAATGATAAAAGTTATACTTACTAATGAAACAGAAGTTTATCTTCTGAGAACACTCCCCAAAGATCAGCTAAAGCCTTATAAACCCTCCATTCTCAAAAGATAAAAGGCATTTAAAATTAACTTGTTTATAAGTTCCAATGGATATTCAGAGAAGTGGTTTTGCCATATGCCAGTAACTTCTATAATTAATTTATTTCTTTTTTTGCTTATAATTACACTAGATCAAAAAGGCAGTTAAGTCCTGTTTTAGTACTTGAGGCACGCCACGTAACGTGTGCTGTTCCGCCCAGGAATAAAGGACGATTATCAGCCACAAGAAGAAAAAGCAAACAAACAAAAAACACATATAAAGGTCATCCGTTTCAAGCCATGTGCATCCACATAGACCTGCGATTCAAAATTTGAGACACTACTGTTTAGACTTAGCTGCCTAGACTGTGCAGGCAGAATCGCAGAATGTCAGGGGTTGGAAGGGACCTCGAAAGATCACTCAGTCCAACCTCCTGCCAGAGCAGAAATCCCAGAGCTGAGCTGGAACAAGCAACTGGGACAGTGCAGCCTGGGCACGATTTTGCTTTTCTGACCCAAACTCGAGTGTCTTCCCCCTGATGTCCAACAGTGTCTAAATGTACTTCATTTTTCTGCTCATTCCTTACAAGCTGGCTTGACCAATGGAACTGAAAGGAAATATTGAGTAACTACTAATTATGTTATTATTATGTGCTTATACTGTAAAAGCAGAAACTGAAATAAAATTGACTATATCACTGACATTACAACATACACAAGGGACTTGCTCTTAAGTACAAGGACTATAAAATAAGAGAAAGACAAATGTCCCATTTTACAGAAAGCAAGCAGAGAACTAGAATTCCTAAAAATGGATATGGACCTAGTGCTGAATTTTAAGAGGTGGCTAGACCTCAGCTGGCATTAATTATTACATTTCAAATTCACTAAACACACTGAAACATTTGTTCTCAAATAATTTGCTCGCTGTCACACAGGAAGCATGTGGAAGAGTTAGGAACTGAACAGAGATCTGTAATTGAATATATTTAAATACATGAACAGTGCTAATTTATGTAAGTCAATAAAACAGTCCTACTTCTCAACAGCTTTATCTCTGTCTATCCCATCAACTTTGAATTGGTAAATTTGCCTTAAAAAAAGTATTTAATAACTTAGAAGAAAGCTGTAGATTATAGAAATTATCATTGATATCTAATTAACCAAACCACAGAATGTTAATTAAAAATCTCTCTCTCTCATGTACAGCTAGCTTTAGTTAATACACCAGTAATTAAAATCAGAAGCAGTTCAAAGGGAGTAGATACTGCTGAGGAAACATCATCACTTACAAATTTAAGTATGTATATCCAATAATGTCATCATTCCAGAAACCTGGCTTTAAATTACTTGTGAGTGTGTACTGTGGTTCGCCCCAGGGTCCTGGTTTTCCAGTCATCCCTGCCAGGGTCCTGAATGGAAAAATGAGGAGGCACCCAGAGCCTGAAATGCCTCTAACGTACCCACTGCTTTCTCCCAGTAAAAGCACCCTCAATAAAAGGAAGGTGGAGATTCTGAGCAACGCGCCTTAGGGTGCAAACTAAATAGGGATCGCATAAGTCTTGAGCCTTAACTGCTGTACAGTCTTTCCTCTTGAGGGGGGAAAAAGTGCATAAACCTTAAGTAGAGTAAAGAAGAATTAAGAGAAAGCCACCGCTACTTGAAATACAGAACTGCAAAATGCCAAACACTCTGTCTTCAGAAGCAAGTGAGAATTGTGCGCATTTTGCCTTTTTCGGACTCTCGCATTCTTAGATACACAAAACAAAAGATTACTCAGGAGATTTTTATAGATCTCTAACATTTACTACTAGTTCCCAGTCCTCAGGGTTCCCAAGCACCAACTGCATCACTAGACTTAGCTTAGGTTTCTTAAATTGGCACAACTAAAATAAGCAAGTTATTTCTTTTGGCATCTTAAAAGAATTAAAAACATAGATTTAGTATACGCACACTGTAAAAATATCCTGTTGTAAATATACATACAACAAAATCTTGTATGCTATTTTAATTTTTCTTTAGGATAAGTATACCAATCAGTACTGCTTTTATATCTTGTTAGTATTTTAGAAACCTATGCATAATGAAAGTGAAATTCTGAACACGTATTTCTGTAGATACATCACAAAATTCATACTGCTTTGCATACTTCTCCCCTATTTTAATTATTCATTAAATTTATCTACCCCTTTTAATAACAGGTGTCACCAATAATGACAGCAGACCTCTTAAAGTAGTGTGTCTTAAATAATTAGTTACTAAGTCCAAGCTGGCACAGGTAAGAGATGAGATGAGATGGATACTTCTACTGATTAGTTGTGAACCAGAAAGATGACTCTGAAGTATTTCTATTTTGATATCTATACAGCTTTACTTTATGGCTTTAAAATCCACACATTATCTAAAAGCTTGCAGTCAAAGGTAGTAGTAAAAAATGTGTATTATTTTTCTGCCAAAAAAGTTCAAAGGAAGAGGGATCTAACATGTCTTCTTGCTAGCCACAACTGCAGATTTATTTATTGTTGTTTAAAAATTTTGGAGTTTTCCTGAACAGTCAAAGCTAGCTACTGTGCTAGCAACTTCAAAATGCTCCAAAAGCCCCAAAATACTTTACTGAAAACAGCAAGCTTTGCTTGCTTGGCAAAATCAGCAGACTTATGCATGTTTTTTAGATATATCAAATGTTGCAAAAACACATGTCCTTTCTTTTATGGGACATCACAATTGCTCCATTTGTGGCAAATTTGCCCTGGGACACAGCATTTTACAAAGAAAATTGCATTACAATGGCCCACATTGTGCCATCTGTTTTAAAAAGAACTCTCCAGGGATTTCTGCTGAGAAGAGTCTTAAAAAATAAACGGAACAAGATGTCCCAGAGTACTTTTTCACCTAGTTTAAATACTTTTGATGAAAAAGAATCCGAAAGAAAATCAGAAAGCTGTAGTGTTACCACTAAGTTATCCCCTTCATCTATTTCCAAAGAGGCGAGTAGGTCTGTGGACCAATGGCAGCAGAGGCAGATGGGGATGCCCAGGATGCACAGGTTGCCCCAGCTTTCCCAGGAGGTGAGTCCTGCTGGTTCCCCTCCCTTCTCACCCCATCAGTAACTCCTTGTACCGCAGGTACCTGCAGACGTTGTGGCAGCAGCAGAAGAGGTAACAGCATCATCCCTACCAGCAAAAGGCATGACCTAGAGAGGCCAAACAGCCACAAGCAGAAAGGTTTGGGATCTGACAGTCAAACATTCTCCTCGTGTTTGACCAGTGTCATCTCGATCCTTCCACAGGATACGCTGCAAACTGCACAGATGGCACAGTCACAGAAAGGGACGCAGAGGGAGGACCACCTTTCTTTTAGTCTGTGTCAACACTGTGAACAAATTCTGTCACGCCAAATAACTCAGATGCACTTCACCTGCTCTACAGAACACCAAGAAAGGAAGAGAATACTCTCCCGCCTTGTTATTGTCTACCCTCTTTTAAGACTTCCTCTAACACAAAATGCAACCATCAATTTTAATGCTGCAAAAACACCATGACCTTTTTTACTTATTTTTGAAAATGAGATCTGTGTAAAATACCAAAGTAAGCAAAGTTTTCATTTAAGTCCTCAATGAATACTTTATATAAAGAGGCATATTATCCTTATTTACACTGCACCAGAGCTGTTATTTTACAGCAGCTACACAGAGGAACATCCTCAGAAATCCCCTGGTGAAGTCATCTGAAACCCCTTTCAAAAGAACAATAACCTTCTGCATCAGTACAGCTTCATATTATCTCATGTCTGACTTACAGTTAGGACAAAAGCCTCCATTACTTCATTAAGCAGCTATTATCTAAAAACGCCAATGTTTTCACAGTATAACCAGTGCTCTTAGTTTTATTAGTATTTTTTGGTCAAGTGGTCTAGTTCAAAGGTACTCCGGCCTTTTACACAATCATTCAGACCGACGTAGCCAGATAACAGCATTGTCACAAAACTTCATTATTCATTTCACCCATTCCATAAATCGCTTCATTTTTATAGATATAGATAATAATTCTAAAACACATAAGAGGCATACTGAAGCTAACTCCCACCCTCTCCACGTCACACAGATATCACCAGTTTTGCAACACATGCTTCCCGTGGGTGTTCGGGTTTTGGGGCTGGTTTCTTTGGGGTTTGTTTGAATACCAGGGAGGTAGGAAGCAATCTTTTCTTTCATGCTTAGAATTGTTTTAGTCATGCAAAAGATGCCTTTGTCAAAATAGGTCCGAACTGCAATACCAGTAACAAAAAAAAAAGCGACATCCAAAACATCATAAAAAAAAAATCCTAACAACTTGATATGAAATCACAGCAATTGCAACATCAATGTGAAGACACGTCCTTCCTTCCTTGTTAAAGAATATTTTCCCTTCCCACCTTCCAGACATCACAGCTTCCAACTTATCCTTGATCCCAGCGTGTGTCTTTCCACGGAGCGCCCTGGCACATCTCTCTAAGTGCATGTTGCTCAAACACTTCCCACATTTGTTGGTGCCCTCCAACAAAAAATTCCTTGCTCTACCCGTTGGAAAGCCACAGCACATCGCCTCGCCCACGGACCAAGAGCTGTCCTGACTTATCCTCGAGGAGGAACATACCCATCTTGAATTTTTCACCTCCCCTTCTTGTGTTCTTGTACCTCCCTGCATGGCACAAGAGGATATGGCAGCAGCTGCAGTTCTCCTGTTCTGCCCATGTGGGAGAAGGTCACGAGGCTACCACTCACATCAACAGGTTTTCCCAAAACACACCGCAGCATTTCCAGAGCATCTCTCAAACCCACGCAACCATGATCCTGAGCATCTCACACACACACACAAAGGAAAAAAGAAAAAAAAGCAGCCAGTGACAGATTTTATTTGATTGCATGTGGTTGTTCCTACCAACTTTTCCTGTTGCTTTGCTCTGGCAGTCAATCTGTCGTCTGCTCTCACAAACCATCTTTAACAATAGCGTTTTGGCTCTCTGAAGAAGCAATTCTGCAGCGAGTGCAACTTCTACAAAACAGTACAGTCCACTTCTGCATTTAAAAAGCAAAGACTCGCTCAACTCTTAGAATCTTTGCACAGAACCTGCTCACTTTGGCACAATACTGAAATTTCAGACCCAGCACTTGACAAAAAGGAGCAGGGATTGAGTTTTCGCATATCGCTAACTGCTGAAATCATCCCAAGTAGAAAAGTAAATATTTTGAAATTAAATACACCCAAACCACTCTGAAATAAAATGCAAATCAAGCATGACAGTGCATATCACAATTCTATTATCTCCTGCTCACTGGTAACTAGATGCTAATAAATCACTTTCCCCTACACCATGCCCATACAAACCAAACCTGAGATTCACAGACATTAAAGGAAGATGCACAGTTAAGTCAAACCTGGAGCTTAGGTCATATGGAGGCATCCTGAATTTTTACTGGAATTCTATTATGGTGAGATGTCAGAGGGGGAAGCCCTCACCATCTGTACAAAGCAGTAAGTATTGGAAAAAAAAAAGATACTGATTTTATAATTCTCTCTTCTTTCCCTTCATTTTCTATACACATCAGTTCTCCTCAATATTTAGGAAAAGGGAAAAAAAACCAACCCTAACAAAATATAAAAAAAACCCAAATAACAAAAAATACCCCAAAATAGCTAACTGGCATGTTCAAAGCCAGTTTCTGTCTGCTGCAGTTGGTTCCATGGGGCTCACCACTGGCAGAGCCCTATCTGTGCATCTACACAGTTCCTAATTGCCAGGGTGCGCTATCAACACCAGCAGAAAAAAAAAACAAAAATAAAAAAAAGCAGACACAGCTCAAGGACATGGAAAGTGAGGAGGCAGCAGCAGCAGGTTTTAAAAACAGGGCTGCAGCAGCTGCAGTCATAGGATGTAAGACAGTGGGTAAAAGACAGGCACGGTTGGAATTTTCCTCAGCTGCTCTTCTGTTGGTCTGTTTTAGGAAATGAAGCAGGATTTTTTTTCCTAAATGCTATAAAGAAGGGTGGGCAACAAGGTGAGTAGCTGCACTGAGCTCACCCTCCATTGCACATTTCACTGACTCTAAGATAATGGTCTAGGAAGAAGCTCACACATACATAGATTAACTTTTATTTTACAGAACTCTTCTATGTATCACTGAATATATTTCCATGTAGTATTAAAAAAAACCACAAACCACAAACCAAACCTGTTACTAAAGCCTTCCCTAGATGACCTCAGTATGTTTCCACACCTCTAAGATTCTTATCACCATAGCACCAACGCAACAGATGAAGCTATTGTATCATGCATAGTTGACCAGTAACATATAGCAGAGGATAGGAACAACATTGATCAAGAACAAAAAGGTCATATCTGGAGACTGATGACTGAACTAATAATTTTCTAAGAATTAACATATATGTTTTATATATTCCTAGAAAGCAGAGTAGGTCCAATAAAGCATGATCCAGATTAACAGAAATATAATTTAAGAAGGTTCAAGCGTATTTTTCTTGTACTAAAACTCACAACTATAATGTATATTCACACCTGCGCATGAATCTTATGTGCAAGTCTCTTGTGAGGAAAATCACGTAAAGATCTGAAGGTTCCAAGACTCATTAAATATCAGCTCCACGCATCTTCTGTTCTCCAGAATGCATGAAGTGCTGACTGCAGCAGGGCATTTCACATACAGCTCACTACCCACTCCCACGTTACTGACTGCAAATCACGGATCTGAAGCTATGTACCATGACCTGTACACAAGTGAAAACTCCCAGCAGCAGCTCCACACACAGAAGGAAAGTCACTGATGGCTCCAGAAACATGAGTTCATCTTGGTCTAAGTCCTAAACTCCCTCAGAGTATCAGCAGGTCAGAAGTTGCTTGCATATATAATTTCTGTGCATCTGCTACAAGGGCCGTAACTACAAATACAGCTTAGGGAAAACAGACAAATATAAACTGGATAAATTTTGCCAAGGTACCCACAATGCCAGATGTTACATCTCAATAGTCAGCATTATGATGCTTCCATTTTGTACTACACACCACGTTTTCCTTCAAAACTTCAGAGTACAGGAAACACTGCTCAGTCTATCTTAATATTTTCAGAATAAGTGAATGTTAAAAAAAAAAGAAATAGAAGAAACTGGAGCCCAATAGCATTAGCCTTCCTCATTTACTATTACTTTGCTTTATCATATTCACCTTTGTAAATTCAGATCCACAGAATAACACACTGTTGTTTGATAGTGTTCAGTATTCGTTAATTTTGCTAGCCCAGAACATTTCAGTGGATATTATTTAACACATATCTTGCTGAGCTAAAATTGCTTGGATTCCTTTGTAACGTAAATTTTCCTACTGTACACCTAGCAGGGTGGCACCAGTCTATCTCATTAGTTCAGACTGCCTATGAAATACTGGACTACGTTTCACTTAGATTCATATAACATGTCGCAGAACTGTAACTCCTATTAAAAGGATTAAAGAAATGATGTCATGCAAGGCTACATACTGTATTATTTATAACCACTATTATTTACAAGCATTATTTATAATGGCATGTAGTGCATACAGAATAATTTATGGAAGATGGATTTTTTCCAATTAAGTGTGATCATCAGCTTCACAGAAGTACAATTCTTGGAACCAGATTTCCAGTGAGAACAGTCACACTTCTGAATAAGAGGTAATACCATTGCCATCTTTCCCAATACTTAAATTTAAAATAGTAGACTTTCAAAAGTTGAGACAGTAATGCTTTGCTTAAATATCTTCAAAGAAAAGCATACAAACATAACCAAAGTATTATGTTGCATTCCAAACTACGAATTCTTTCAGTATTTTGCTCTCTTTCTTCCTGTAGCATTATTGGTTTAATGTCTTGGTGTTGTGTTCTAAATCTTAAGTTATTTTTTAGACTGCAGGGAGACATTCTGTGGCTTGTGGTAAGGGTGTGCAAAATCGATGTTCAGTGAACTCCACCAGAATGAAGCATCTGCAACATGGTTTCCGGAGGCTATAAAGACATGACACATTGGTCCATGTTCCCATGGCTATGTTAGTCCATTAAAAGAGGATGAATATGGTAATGATTTTTAAAAAATAATATTGTAATATATAGTCAATTATTTTGCAATAATACGTAGAGTACCAGTAACTTAAAAACTTTGTCTCTACCAGCTTTTACCAGTTACTACAAACTTTGTTTCTGCTGAGCATACAATCTAGATAAAAATAACATTTCTGTCAAGTTTTAGACTTCACCAGAACTAATGTGATCCCAGTTAGGGCAAGTCCCTTGTTTGGGAACTGTTCCTCTACCTACCACCTCTAAACTTCAAGTCCTGTAATTAATTAAACTGTAATAGATAGCTTCTGACAGCTACAAATTTAATCACGTTCACAACATACAACAAATGTTTGCTGGTATATTCAACATGTAGTTAATAAAATTATATAGAATGTATTCATATTTGTATACATGCAACCATGTTCTAAATTGATATTATTTACGTATGTATGTATTCTGCAGCAGGTTAACTATTTTTTCTGTTGTAACTTTGAACTACTTGAGAGAGTCCAGCACAGCCACAGAGATGATGGAGTGGAACATCTCCCTTCTGAAGAGAGGCTGAAGGAGCTAGGGCTCTTCAGCTTGGAGAAGAGGAGGCTGAGGGGTGACCTGATAAATGTTTATAAATATGTAAAGAGTGAGTGTCAGGAGGACAGAGCCAGGCTCTTCTCAGTAATGTCCAATGACAGGACAAGGGGCAATGGGTACAAGCTGGAACACAGGAGGTTCCACAAAAACATTAGGAAAAACTTTTACAGGGTGACAGAGCCCTGGCACAGGCTGCCCAGGGAGGGTGTGGAGTCTCCTGCTCTGGAGACTTTCAAACACACCTGAACACGTTCCTGTGTGACCTGCTCTGGGTGATCCTGCTCTGGCAGGGGGGTTGGACTGGATGATCTTTTGAGGTCCCTTCCAACCCTGAATATTCTGAGAGTCTGTGATTAGAAGGCTAGCAAACACAGAAAAAAAAAAAAAAAAACCTAAAAATTTCAAAAGATTTTCTTTAAATGAGTAAGTTTACCCAAGAGATGTGACTCATTAGACTATTATGGAGTCTATCTTTTAGATAATTTTCAACTCACCATGTTCTTTTTATTCACAAAGAAAAACAACCCATTTCCAATAGATGATCAAGTCATTTTTATACTTATTATTACATCCATACCAATGAAACATTTAACACTGATATATATCATCACGTCTTTAAAGATAAGATACAGGAAAAGATTTAGAGATTTGAAACAGAATACAAGTATAATACAGGCACTTAAATCCCCTAACAGCCTGTCCTTTCTATCACTTGCTAATGCTGCCCTCCACTTCCCACTGGAACAGTTTCATATGCCTCAGCATTGCTGAATATAAATTAATGCACATAGAAAAAAATAAAAAAAATACTAGCTGTACACTTAAAGTGATGAGCAGTGAGCTCATCAGTGATGAGCTATCACTCAGAAATGAAATTTTGGAATTACAATCAGAAAACATCAGATCAGTGCTCAGCAGCATTCAAAAAAAGTATCCCAAAAGGAACAGAGAATAAAACAATTTATTCCATTGTACAGATCCCTGGTACACTTGCATCTTGAATAACATAGAGTTTTGGGATTTTCAAATTGATTAGAGAAGGGCTGGAAAAAGAGAAGCGCAAGAAAGATGGAGCAACCTGCTCATAAGGCATGAAAAATCATACTAGAATTTACCTGGCTTCAAAAAGAAGCAATGGGATACAGCAGAGCTCTCTAAAGTAATAAACGCTAGCAGAGGAGGAATGCTCTGAGGATGCTCAGCCTATTCTTCTGTTCTTCCTTTGGTAATCAGTGTTAGGAGACAGCATGCTAGTCCTGACAGATTTCTGATCCAAGTAAAGCCATCCTTACACTTTCTAAAAAGAGGGATGAAAATGATCCCATTCACCTGTCACCTTGTCTTGATATGCATACAAATAAGCCACAGCCAAGTTTAAGGACAACGTGCAAAATACGACTCCACAAGAATATAAAGTCCAGACAATGCTGGTTAATAGTAATGACTTTGCTCTGAACAAAATAAATGCTACAATGCTTACCACACTTTGGACTGTGGGTGCTCACTTGCCACACATACAACAGGTACTTCCCGTAAACATTAGGGCACACAAACAGGTTTTACTGGCAATCTGTATAGTTGTGAAAAGTAACGAGATACTGACTAATGGGAAACATCCCTTTAGGTTTGAGTTGTGGTTGCAACCATTTACAGAATCACACTACAGCTATACTGAGGAACGGAATCTGTATAATCAACTCTTCAGAAGAATCCAGCTAATATATTTACAATTATTCTCCATAAAAAACTTAACGACCCTATTGAAGGTCTTCACATTATGCTGCTTACATCCAGTTTAAGGTATTTAAAGGTAATATGGGGCATTTAAAGTATTACGACAGAAAGGATATGTAGACTTGAATGATCTTTTTTACCCCTTTCCTTCTTCAATTCTATTAGGTCACCCAAAATACGAAATACTCAATGAAATTTGTGTTAAATCTGCAGAAACAATGACAACGTTGTTGAAGACAAGGTAAGACTATCTTCTCTTCTGCAACACCCACAGGTTGAAGAACATCACCTCAGCTGTTTTGCCTTCAAGTGCTTGATTTTTGAAAATCAAGAGTTTGAAATCTCTCCAAACTTCGTGCTTTTCACAAGCAATTTCTCTTTGAACAGCCTTACCACGTCACTCATATCCCCAAAACATTCAAATGGATGTAGCTGATACTGGTTTGAAGTGTTCAAGACACTTCGGTTGTATAAGGAAAGTAGACATACAGGTTCTATTTATAGAGGTTCTATACACCTCTGTCTCAATGCATCCTCCAAACATAGAATTGGCAGTCAGCCTAAACAGGATGAAAATTAACTTTGATCAACATGCAATAATGAGCTACACATGATCTATATTCAGGTTAGCATGGTTATTGACATACATGTGATAAGAAAACACAAGGTTCAGCAAGTACAGAATATCTTCATATTGAGATACACATATCAACTTCCTTGGGGATGAACAGCATTTTATTCCTCCGTGAGTTAATAATTTGCTCATAGTTTAAAAGCGACTGCACCTGCTCTGCCAAACACATATTTGCATTTCCAAAGAATGAGAGCAGTAAACAAGACAAGGGGAGGAGTGCTGAAACTTTTCCTGAATAAATTAAAGTTTAATAATCTCTACAGGGAAGGGATGAAGGATTCGAATTTGAATGAAAACTGCAGAACGTGCCAAGAAAATATGTACGCAATTTGGCAAACTTTTCCTGCTTGTGATGCTCTCCAGTGAAAGCTGGCAAAGAACGTAAATAATGCAAGACGCACCAGACCTTGGCCTCGCAGCAAATCTAAGGAGTTGTACCTTGTCAGGATACATAGAAGATTTCAATCTGATTTTAGTACAAATAAACAAAACAAGATCTTTCAGTTCTGTAACTTTTGTGATTTTATAGGCACACTTGACAGTGGTTTACTTTGGATATTGCAAATAATGCTTTTCTTTACTTTTATCTCAAGATGATGGACAAATTACAGATGAATTACAGACGTTTTCAAGGTTTCTAGAAGATGAAAGCATCAGTCCACCCTCAGAGCAGCGGTTATGCTCTTAGTTAAGGTCCTGGACTAGTCGTGCAATATTCAGCGTCTTAATACACCGTTGTGTTGGGATCCTAAAAGGGTAATAGGTCATCTCTTCTCTTAACTGGACAGCATTTTGATATCCATTAAATGTCAGAGCTGAAATGAAAAAGCTTCACCGAGTGACCAGAGTTGATCAGGAACGTGCCCTAAACTGAAGTGAGGTCAGAGAGAGCATGGCCCAAACCCTAAAGGAGTACTCTTCACAAGTATAAAATCTTCTATATGGTTCATACATTCTTATTGGTTTTCTCTATAGCAATCTGTTCATTACACTGAAATATGATTGGATATGTTATTGTTATTTGGAAAAGTGTTTTTGTACGACTCTGCAAATGCTTCTGTCATTGACGGATGAGCTGTCCTGACCTCTGGCTCATCAGACGTGAATAAGAGCACACAGAAACCCTTACTAGAGACTTGAATTTCCTCTTGTTCATTAGAGACACAACGAGATCTAAGTACTGGATCATCCATCAAGACTATTTTTTCCCAACACCACCAAAGACATGCAAAAATCCCCATATTGGTGTACTGTGTAATGCAAGGTAGAAAGATATATTGATCGATCATACAACTAACCTCACAAGCTGTTTTTACAGTTTCTGGATGCCTAAATTATTTATAAAGAACAGCCTTTGACAGAATATACAGCTTTTCTATGAGACATTATTTTGAATTCACAACAGCAAAAAATTTTTGTAGTTGACTACAGTATTTTACTACATGAGGAACATCAAATACCCACTTGGCATTTTCAACTTGAAGAGGAAGTAGATGAATATTCTTATCAGACTAATTTACTATGATTAACAACATCTTACCTTTAAAGTTGGGTGGTTTCCCCAGGATTCCTCCAGCCATTTCATTTTTATGAAGAAACAGTTGTGTCAACAACGTTAAGCCTAACAAAGGGCAGTACAGAGTTTTATCTCTCTGTTATATAAAAGATCATATTGTTTAAAAGGTTTTAATTGTTTGACATAAAAGCTGTAAGGCTCTTCAAACAGAAACCATTTCATGACTGCTTTTAAAGGAAAAAAAAAAAGGCAAAATGATCCTCCAAATCATCTCTGAGCAGAAGTCATTGCAGTACTACACAATTTTAAATTTACAACAGCGTGCGAAGATAAAACTGGGTACAGCCATAGTAGTTTTTCTATTTGTGTGACACAGAACAAAAAGTAAAACTAAATGCCTGGGCAAGCCTTTATGGTTTCAAAGGAAAACCAAAGTTTCAGAAGATTCTGTAATTTTATTTTCCATTAAAAAGCCTCATTTGAATATTTTGTATCGATAAGGAATTAAAACCAAGGGCTTTTTGATGAAAGTGTATCATAGCCATTTTTTTTAGGACATGAAGAGAAATGGAAATGCTCCAAAGCACTTGTTTATTTAGATATATTTAAAAATAGGTCCTTTGATATTTAACTTTTGGTATGTGGCCCATTCTAAGCAACTACTTTTTTAAGGTTATTTTACTTCATGTGTATTTTCAGTAATGCATGAAGAAGATATGATACATTCTTTGGAGTTGAATTCTCCCTCACACTTTTCCTTCTAGTTGAGAAAATACTCAAGGGTACAATTTATCTCACCCAAAGCCAGATGCCTTAAAATTAGACCTTAAACTGTGAAAGAGTCACCCCAGCTAGGCACCCTTTATAATTAACTGAGAGACCTGGATACATCCAGAATGTACTTCAACTGACCTATATAGGATGATCATTTTAAAATTAAAATTTCCCACAGCAGGTGCTTCTGTGTTTCCATTAGCAATAATAGGAGAGACAGAAGGCAACCAGATGGTATTTGGATACTGAATATAGCACAGTTTAGTCTCATTTACGTATATTTTGAACATTATCAAAAGTTTTAACTCTGATGACTAAATTATCAAAATATGAAGAAATAGCCACAGTAAAAAATCCTGAGTTAAAATTTTAGGAGTACAAGGAAGCAGCACCCTGGCTGTACAAAAGAGCTTCGTTCAGATTTTACACTTCTAATTCTAAAACCTTTCCATAGAATTCAGTAGCTTAAATTCTCTTAAATTTTAGAAAAAAATTTTCTTTCAAGAGTATCCTTGGAAAAAAAACCCTACAGTAACCATTAAATTCCCTTTTGCATGCTTAATTTCTTCCTGTCTGTAATCACATATTTGGCTGATTTCATCTATTTCAGTAGCAATTTTTGGCTATTAATTCCATTATCTCCCTTTTTATTTTTTAATTTTCTCCTTCCTCCCTTCTCAAATATATCCATCTGGTCTTATCCTAATATTACCTCCCATTCAGCTGATGAATGCAACCATTCACGCAGAAAACATGAGAAAATGCTCAGTTAAAGAGGCAGAAGATTCCAGAGCTAAAAAAGCAGCAAACTCTTGATTCTTTGGATGCATCCATTGATAGTGCTTATGTCTAGGCCATAATGCCCCAGATTTACAAGGTACGACTTCTTAAGACAAGAAAACCTGCTGATTTCACATCATCCACAGTTCTTTCCTAGGCTGAAACAGCTGCCTTATTATTTGCCATTTTCTTCTTTTGCTTAAAGTCAGCTTGTCAAACATGTAAGACCACAAACATACAAATACGTAACTGCATGAATGTGTTGGGGTCGGCTAAGATAGTTTTCTTCACAGTAGCTTTTCTGGTGCCACGCTCTGGATTTGTGCCCCAAACAGTGTCGACAACACAAGGATGTTTTAGTTCTTGCTGATGTGTACACAGAGTCTAAGCCTTTTCTACTCCTCATCCCACCCCACCAGCCAGTGGGCTGTGGGTGCACAAGAAACTGGGAGGGGACACAGGCAACCCCAACTGACCAACGGGATATCCCACACCACTTGATGCCCAGCATATAAAGCTGGGGCAAGAAGGAGGAAAGGGGGTATGTTGGGAGTGATGGCATTTGTCTTCCCAAATAACCGTTACATGTGATGAAGCTCTAATACTCTGGAGGTGCTGAACACCTGCCTAACAATGGGGCATGGTGAATGAATTCCTTGGTTTGCTTTGCTTTTGTGTGTGGCTTTTCCTTTACCCATTAAACTACTTTTATCTTAACCCATGAGTTTTCTCACTCACACTCTTCTAATTCTCTCTCCCATCCCACCAGGGGGGAGTGAGTGAGCTGCTGAGCTGCCCAACAGGCAATGACAATGAAAAAGCTACATACTTCAACAGCATTCAAGATTGATTTGAGATAATTTCCAGACTTGAACCAGTGTAACCATCAGAACTGTCCATCAGAACTGTCATTTCGACCAAGCAGAATAGATTTGACTAGCTGCATTTCCTTTAAGCACCATGTTTTAGAAGACAAAGATAAAAAGGATCATTTCTGTTATTCATGGGAGTTCTCTATGTTCCCTGAATAAGCCACCAGGACATTGGAATCCTTCATAATGTCCACAAGACAACCCAAAAAGGATGCAAAGTACCATTTCACAGCAGAAGACTCAGAGTTCAATGAACATCGTGCGACAGACTTCTGTGAAAAATGCATTTATCCGTGGGGATTCTTCCGAGTGTAAGGACAAGAAAGTCAACTACTAATTAATATTACTGAACACTAGTCATCCCATTGAATATATAATGAAAAAAAAAAAGCACAATAACTTCATACCAACTAATCAAAATGTGTCTGGAAACCAAAAAAAAAAACCAAACCCCACACAAAATAATTCATGGCATTCGCATTAACTACAGATTTCTATCAGTGTATGCAGCAGGTCCATTTCTGAAAATTAAAGTTATTTTCTCCATAGTTTATTATAGTAAATAACAAATATAATCTAAAAATAAACACTTCATCTGTCCCAGCAATTAGAAGTCCAATTAGTAACACTGAACTAACCAATGTGTTTCCAAGTTTGCTTTTCTTTGTTTTACATTTAAAAAAAAAATAAAAATGGCAGGACAATAGTGTCAGAGTTGTACTTCTACAATCCAGAGGGGTATTACAGAGGTTGGACGTGAAATAATTAAACAGAATCCATATACTTTTATTTCTTAGGCTTTTAAACTCATGGCAAAATAACTAAACAAGAGTCATGCCCTCAGGGCTGAACTGCTGTCAACACTATTCAGAGAAATCCTCTATTTTCTTCAGAAATAATTAAAAAAAGAGAATGTGTTCTAGATTGCATAAAGCTGTTTTACTAGGCGTTTGAGTACAGTTACTCATCCCCATTTCAAATAAATAAATAAGTGCTTCACAACTTCCTAAATTGACCTGAATACCTTGCCTGCATCTGATCATTTCTATTCGTAGTAAGAGCATCATGTAAGTTTCAGAGCCCTAATTTACAATTTTTTCCACACTTGTATACAAGGTATCCAAAATAACTACAAACATCTAAATCTTTTCAGTGAGTCCCAATACATCACTTCTTAAACTTTCCTCCAGAACTGTGCATTTGCTGGTTCAGCTATGAAGCTAGTCCCCAAAGAGAAAATTATTATTCAAATACTACTATGAAAAACTACAATTCCAGAAAAAAAAAATATTGTTCTAAAGTCTACTATTACTGTTACTAATTATCTTGTAACTGCTGCAGGAAACAATGAACAAGAGCTCTCTGACTGAAGAAACTCAAAACTGAACATCAACAGATACTTTATGGCAAATTCTTCTCACAGAAATATTTCTTTTTAACGTTTTACGTCATCTCCTATTGACTAAATTGGCTGCGAAATGCTAGAATTTCTACAGATTAAGACTTAGCACTCATTCTGCACAGGTATAACACAATACTGTGAATAATACCTAAAGCAAGGCTCATTACATTTTATTAATTTATTTGTTGCTTGAGATGATAGTAGTAAAAGGTCAACTAGGCACTCCTGAAGCAGGTTGCAAACTTCTCTTGATAGCAAGAAGTAGTAGGGAGCTGGAATCCAAACCTAATGCATCCTCTTCTTCAATAGCACTGCATTCCATTACGTCTCCCAGATTCCACATCATTACTTGTAAAATAAATATGAATACCTTTCTTAAGTACCTTCTCCTTTCCACGGGTAAAAGTCCAGCTGAAATTCTTTTGCTCCTGCACACCAAATCACAAAACAAGACCATTTCTTTCTGTGTCCCTCTCCCTTCTGATTGTTGTCACTCTTCCATAATCATAGATACAGATGGGAATGTTTCAGGACATGCTCTTCACAACAGATCACAACTCTCACGATGACAGAAGATGAGAATTATGAACACAAGCATCATCATATAAAGTGCTCTTTGCAACAAAGTTAACATTAACCATGGGAATATCAGAAATAATCAAGGCTTTAAAGAGACTTATTAAAACTGCACAGAAGGCTTAACTTATGGATGATCTGACAAAGGTCATAATAATTCAGAGAGAATGAAACATCATATATCATCTATATTCAAAGAAACATTTAAGCAGCATCTGAGCAACACTCTTAGTCATACGGTTTAGTAGCCATGGTAGCCCTGCAAGGAGTATGGAGTTAGACTCAATGATCCTTGTGGAACCTTCTCAACTTGAGACATTCTGTGATTCGTGCTCTTCATATTTGTTACTAACATCAGTTATAAAGCATAACTTCAACAATGATCCTTCGTTCTATAGGTGCCATTCACAAGAACTCAGTGCTACTGCCACAGAAGAACAAAGTGGAAGATGTCCAGTCCAGCTATCCAGTCAATTGACTTCAAAGTTCTTTTGATGTTGGCCTTTACTCCCCAATGTACCCTATTTACACTCTGCTTTATCCAAATGTTGTTCTAGCAGGTTTCCTATCATTCTCTTCATTCCTGTTCCAGTGATATCAGTCCACTAGCAAGAGGTACCTAGACCAGTCCCATAATGTCACCCGAATGGCAGTTCCAGAGCAGAAATAGTGCAGAATCTCCTTACAAATTTTTTTTTTAAAAAAGTTTCTCTAGCACTCTTCAAAACAGAAAATAAATTTATTATTTTCAAAGCGCATCAACTCTTCAAAATATCTGTTCATTTTTGCATTGCTTACTGAATGTTGTTCTTTAAACATTTTGTGACACCTACAGGTGTTTTAAAAAGATTACTTCAGTTTGTAAACAACAGTTCATATGTATTTCGTCTTCCTAAACAAACATGCAAGTGTATTTTTTCCTAAACCTGCTTAAGTTTAGTAGCAATTCCAGTTGTTTGCAGGCACTTAAATTAGAATAACAAATTTGGGCCTTAAATATTTCAAATTCATAGCATAAAATATTTCACTCCACATATGTTTCAGAGTGTCAAGTAATTGTTTCAAGGACTTCCCTGCCACAATAAACAACAAAGTCCTTCCACCTAGACAGAAGAAGGAGGGATGGCATAAGCCCCAGGAGGAAGGCATTACTTTGTGATGCCCCATGTTTCCTGACGCATGTTTTCATCCTGTACCAGAAAGGCATTTCAGGCTCTGTGCAATAATGGATTCTCACTTTGGGAAGAAACAAAGAACTTCTTTCCTGTTGTTTTATCCATCGAGTACAACACAAGTTCAGTCATTTGGAAATGCACATTAGTTTCTTGGTACAGATTCTTTTTTGTATGTATAATAATGTTTAAATACATGTGGAAGCATTATACTAATCAAACGTACGAGCAAAAACTATTACCTTGCTACATTAGGTCATTTGAACTAAATGGGAATAGAAGAAATATTAAATGGCTTTAAAAAAAAAGAAAAAAATAGAATTTCTTCTGCAATTTACCATTTTCCCCCTTCCTGTTGCACTCCCTTTCTTACAATACAGATCTTAAAAGCTTACTCTGTTTTCTAAACTTGCATCAACCAGATAGAATTGTTTTTGAAAATTAATAAAGTTCTCACTAAATTTGTAGAAAAGCAGTCAAACAGGAAGAATTAACTGAAGACACTATAATCTGCTTGTTTAGCTAGGGAAAAGAAAGACTTATGATACGCTAATCTTCTGAGAAAACCTTTCATCCATTTCAAAACCAGGATACCCACAATGAAAAACGTAATTACACACCCGACAAATAAAACTCTCTTGACCAACGTGAATCGGACCACCCAAAACATGAATAAGCTCTATCTAAATCGACTTCAGGCATGCCAAAGTTCTGCCAATTAGCACGGGCTTTTTAATTCTTCCTTGAAAAGACCCTTAGAGAGACAGACAGACAGCCGCATCAACACCCAAAGTTTCACCAGACCAGCCTT
>NW_009732315.1:0-1646 GCF_000703405.1 Apaloderma vittatum | reverse complement strand
AGGAACTCGCCACGGTTCAGTCTATGGAAAACACTGCAAATTTAATACCAGGCGGCATGCCAGAATTTATGGGAGAAAGTCAATATGCCACGCCGCAAGCTCAAGCAAATTTAGCAAGGCCAATCTTACAGCAAGTAACTACATTAGCAGTGAAAAGATTGAGATGTGTCCCTGAAGTAGGAATACGGCAATTATCTTTTGCAGCAATAAGGCAGAGTCTGCAAGAACCTTATGCTACTTTTGTTGATAGATTGCAAACTGCTTTAACTCGCCAGATGGACAACGAGAAAGTGCTACAAACACTTTTAATGCGATTAGCATATGAAAATGCTAATGCTGACTGTCAGCGCGCTATTAGGCCATTCCGAGACTCTGCAAAGAGTGTAGCTGAATTTATCAGGGCTTGTCAAAATACAGAGTCTGAGGATCATAAGGCTGTGCTGTTAGCAAGTGCTTTAGCACAGCAGCTTGTTGTAAGATGAGCAGAAGTAAGATGCTTTGAATGTCAGCAACCAGGTCACATTCGAAAGGATTGTCCCAACAAAAAGCCAAGCACTGATAAACAGAGAACAAAAAGGCAGGATTAAAAACCAAAACACTTACGCTCTAAATGTCAAAAGGGGTATCACTGGAGTAATCAGTGTCGGTCTAAATTTGACAAACAGGGAAACCGGATTCAGGGAAACAGGCAGAGGGGCATGAAATCCAGTGCCCCTTCACACAACAGTGTCTGTTGTTCACACATGATGCTTTCACCCACACCGTGGGTAATGCCATGTCAGCACCACCAGTGTTGCGGGTCACAAGGGCTGACGGTACACAGACAGTCACTGGACCTCACCGCTGGCACAGCAGGCAGCGCAGGGCTCGATCCAGCCTCCGCCGCTGATACAGTCTTAAGGGACAGCTTGGTAAAGCTGATCGATACCAGGGCACGCCAGGCCATTTACCGTGACAATGCTAATTGCCCAGGTTAAAGAATGTATTTTGGGTATTGATGTGCTGGCAGGACAGATACTCGAAATCTTAAATGGCTACTTCTGCTTTGGAACTCCACAAGCAGGATTTGCAAATGAACCTGCAACTGTTTTGCATGGATTTCCACAGTGGGATCCTGTCCTGCTACCTGTGCCTACTAAGGTCATAACTGTAAAACAGTATCATATTCCAGGGGGATAGGAGGAAATTACTCAAACCATTCAGGTACTTCAACAAATGGGAATAATATGGCAATATGTACAAAAGTATCCCTTTAAAGTAAGGTACATCTCAGCTCATCAAAAAGATGAGTCATTTTAACCCACTAAGAATGCCACATGGTGCTGTAACTCAGCATCTCTGCTTATTTTACACCCTCTATTAATATCAGATCCTTGAGTTCTTGTGTTCTAGGTTTCTTCGATGGATACCTGTGCTCCTTCTAGAGGAAATAGCATTGGAACAATGCTACTGGCATCACGAACCAAACATTAAATTGCAATTCAACCCAAAAAAGCACAAGCCACGCCTCTGCAATCTATATGTGATGTGTGTCACACATGATGAATCAGTCTGCTTGAAGAATGACGTTCAACATCTTCAGGACTTGATGCATCAAATGAAAAAATCTACTAAGGATACCTGGCTGACATCGTGGCTGCATTCCC
>NW_009732314.1:61648-62892 GCF_000703405.1 Apaloderma vittatum | reverse complement strand
TTTGTTCCTAAGTTCCAGCCAAAGCTCTCTGCTCAGCCAGGCTGGTCTCCTTCTCCGTCAGCTCGTCTTCCGTGACTTGGGTATAGTCAGTTCCTGAACCTTTAAAATTAATTCCTTAAAGTATGCCCAGCCTTCCTGGGCTCCCATGCCCTCCAGAACAGCCTCCCAAGGAACTCTCTTAACCATGGATGAGAAGAGATCCAAGTCAGCCCTCTGGAAGTCCAAGGTGACAATTCTGTTGACTCCCCTCCTTGCTTCACCAAAAATGGAGAATTCTAGCATCACATGATCACTTTGTCCAAGACAGCCTCCAGCAATTACATCCTCCACAAGACCTTCTCTATTAACAAGCAGCAAGTCCAGGAGCGCGCTTTCCCTTGTTGGTTCCCTCACCATCTGTGTCCGGAAGTTATCTCCTACACACTTCAGGAACCTCCGGGACTGATCCCTCTCTGCTGTTATATTGTGTTTCCAGCAGATGTCTGGAAAGTTAAAATCCCCCATGAGAACAAGGGGTAGAGTCCGTGCAACTTCGTCCAATTGCCTATAAAGTATCCTATCTATTTCTTCATCCTGGTTGGGAGGTCTGTAGCGAACTCCCACGATGATGTCCATCTTATTTGATTCTAACCCATAAGCTCTCAACTCTGTCATCACACTGATAAATTTCTAAGCATTCATATCCCTTCCTAATACAGAAGGCCACCCCAACACCTCTCCTACCTCTTCTATCCCTTCTGAAAAGCTGGTATCCATCAGTTATAGTACTCTAATTGTGTGAGTCATTCCACCATGTTTCTGTTATGGCAGTTTTCCATCTGCACAATGGCTTCCAGTTCTTCCTGTTTGTTACCCATGCTGCGTGTATTAGTGTAGATGCACCTCAGCCGGGTCACCTTTTGGATGGCAGAAGCCCTAACATCTTCCTGATGATACTCAGATGTTTCCATAGTAACCAACCTCTCAACAACCCTTGTGTTCTGCCTGCAACTTGGTATGACATTTTGATCCTCTGCTAATTTACAAGATTGTATGTTCTGCTAGTACATTGCTCCCCAGAAGCACTGGCATATTGCATTCTGGCTCCTTTTCAGAGATCCTGATTTCACCCCTACCCCCTTCCATACCTACTTTAAAGCCCTGCCAACTCCCTTCCCAACACCCTTTTCCCTCTGTGGGATAGGCTATTTCCATGCGTTTCTAACAGACCTGGCCTCTTGTAGATCCAGCCGCTGTCAAAACCC
>NW_009732314.1:59420-61571 GCF_000703405.1 Apaloderma vittatum | reverse complement strand
TCCCCACAGCTGGGGGGATAGAGGAGAACATGACCTGTGCTGCCAGTCCCTTGACCACGTGTCCCAAGGCTCTGAAGTCCTCCTTCATTGTCCTTGGAATGGTTCTTCCTAATTCATCACTGCCTATCTGAAACAACAAAAGGGGGTAATAGTTTGAGGGCCGTACTAGGGAAGGAATCTTCTTCCTTACATCTTTAACTCTGACCCCTGGGAGGCAAAAGACCTCCCTGTGCAGCGGGTCTGGTCTGCATCTCGGGCCTTCTGCTCCCTTAAGCAGCGAGTCACCAGTGACAATGACCCATATTTATTCTTTACTGATGAGGTTTTAATGCTGATAGCAGTCCGACTAGGCTTTGGTGACACCTTTGAGCAGGGAGAACCATCATCCTCACTGCTGTGCAGTTCCCCTTGCAGAGCACTGTACCTGTTCTGCAGGGACACCTGGGGGGGCGGGGGAATCGCCAGGCAGCTGCGCTTGCCACGCTGAGCAGAGACCTTGTGCCATTGCCCCCTGTCCCTTAATTCCTCACACTCCCTGATCCTCTTTAACCTCTCCACTTCTTCCAGCTCTGCCACATCCACATTATGGAAGCTATCAATTTCTTTCTTGCTTTCCCTAATTTTTCTTAACCTACTCACCTCCTCCCTGAGCTTCAACACTTCATCCTGGAGCTGCGCCACCCGGCTTAGCAGGTCATTGACCTGCTCCACCTCACACAGCCATCCTCAGGATTGCTCCCAGCTACCAGTGAAAAGCTGTGACATTCCTCACAGCCTCAACTCTAGTATCCCTTGGAGTGGGTGCTGGGAGCACAGTTCTCCTCCGCCGAGTCGCCACCACCTTGATTAAAGTGGAGCATCTCAAATCCCGGCCAAGGAGCTGTACACAGCGGCAGTAGCCCCCTCGTCAGGGCAGAACAAAAGGATCACTTACCTCGTACTCTGTGGGCAACGACTAGACACTAGTCCTTGCCCTCCCTGCAGTTAATTCTAGCCCAGTAAAGCGCGGGTGTGCTGGCTCTGCCCTGGCTCTCCCAGCAGCCCGGCTACCCCAGCATTGCCCCCAGCAGTGGCAGATCTGGTGCTGGCTTGAAAAAGCATCGAAAAAGCCCCAGAAAAGAGCTTTTTCTCAGCCTTTTTTTTTCTGCAGCACCTCTCCCCAGTGCAGCCTTACTTGCTCCAAAGTGGTTCTCCACAAAACTGACCGCTGGGCACGTTAACAGCCCGTTTAATTTTATCAAGGTGCCTACACACTTCTATCTGTGTAACACAGGAAGAATTTTTTGACTGCCCCTGTGATATACTAACTTAAAGGTGCTTGTGGCCTTGGCAAATAAAAAAAAACCCAACAAACCACGAAACACAGAAAAAGAAATGATGCCAAACAAACTGTGGTTGAGGCTTGACTTGTTTATTTTGGCTTTTTATTTATTTATCTGCATTAGTAATTCAACAAGGCCTTTACACATCACTGCTTTGTTATTAGTTACCTATGAATTGTAAACGATTCTGGGCACAGTGCATGCAAATTAATGCATCTGTAGATGAAAGGATTCATGAAATAGGGAGAGCCGTGATGCCCTGGTGCCTCCATCATATGTTTGCTCTCCCAGCTATGCTGAGTTAGAGAAATGCCACCATCTCCACCTTAGCAGACTGCAGTAAAGGGTCTCATGCAGGTTAGCTGGGATGGTTATCAAACCAAAATGTGATAGGAGCCCCTGTTTCTGGGACAGGGAGGGTTGGCAGGCAACTCAGGTTGCTCTGTGGATTAAACTGGTGTTTGCTCAAGGATGAGCCATGTGCTCAGACAGAGAAACCTGCCTGCCCGGGAGAGGTCCTGGTGCAGCCCCAGGGATGTGCAAACAGCTGGCTGCACGCACCCCAAATCATGCCCTTAAGGGCAGCTCAGGCCAGCCCTGCAAGGAGCTGGGCTGCTGGGTCCCCTTCAGCTCCCACAGCAGCAGCAGCTCCACACCTCAGGGGAAGACACAAACCTCTCAGATGGGTTGGAATTCTCATTTTTCTTGTGTTTGTGTAGTGAATTTCTGTTAGCCTGGAAATGGCAAGACTGATTCCCTTTGATATCTCAACAGAGGTTTTAGCCCAGATCACGTAATTTTCATAATCTGGGGAAGAAATAGAGCCTAC
>NW_009732314.1:42153-59389 GCF_000703405.1 Apaloderma vittatum | reverse complement strand
TCAGTCAGCAAGTTATGAATGTATAACCCTATAATGAAAAAAACCCCACCTTACTTCATGTTCTTGTAGCAGTACATCAGCCTCCCCTTAAACAGCTGGTTAAATCTGTTTCTCTTAGTGCCAAACACATGTGGCAACTTTGTTAAGGAAAAAAATCCCAAATATCTTTCAGATATTCATATAAGAAATGTTATCAATGACCGGAGTGCCATTTAAAGTACACTGCAGAAAAATTTGGTTTTCATTTGTCTCTTGAACAAATGTCTCTATTCAACTTCTCTCCCCTTCTCTGTCGGCAAGGAAGATGAGATGTGTCTAACATTTACATCGGACAGCCAAAAGGAGTGAGCTACATCCCCGGCTGTTGTAAATCCACATTACTGCAGCACCATCGGTGGTGTGAATGGTGGCATTACGCTGATTTACCATGGCTGAGGAATGAGACCTCCCTTTGCTCCCTATACGGAAGAGCAGACTGCAAAATAAAAATCACACATTGCAGATGCTTTGAGAGATGCTGCACGGGATTTATCTATCTAACAAAACAAAACAAAAATATAAGAAACCCAAAATCTGCAGAGGCTGGCACTGTCCCTTTTAATACAGCAAGTGTTGAGCGGCCCAAAAACAACCACTCGGACAGACATAACTTCCAGTTTATTAATAGCAGGGGCACAGCAGCAGCTGCCAGGCTGTGGATGTTTCAAGCATACTCTAAATCTCCAGTTGTTAGGTGTTCCTGCTGCTCACCCGCATGTGGCAGAAATACAGCCTAACGTGACTGAATGATATAGAAAAACGTTACCAATTACTCTCCTTACTTGGATGCCTTTGACTTAGAGCCAGTGTGCTGAGCTGACAGGGAATCTATCGCTGGTGCTGGAGGGGAGAAAAAAACTTTCTTTAAAAAAAAATTTTAAAAATCCTCTTTTTGTGTAGAACAGCAGGGTGGTGGGGTTTTTTGGTTTTTTTTTCTTTGCCTTGAGATTTCTTGCCATTTCGTTATTTTATATTTCAGATAAAACCTCCCCACCTTAATGAGGAACATTTTTCCCCATTGGTTTTAATGGTATAATAAATTACGGGAGAGTGAAGAGAAAGTTCCCAAAAATGAGCTGTAAAAAAATTGCTGGAGACTGAGTGCAGGTTTTGCAGAGCAAGAGACAAGAGTTACAAACTAATAATTTACTTTGTCTTTCTGTTCAGGTTTCATGTGTAAGCAGCTCAGGTCTCCTTATTTTACTGACTCTTTGGGAGGGCGTATTCCCATGGGTGTTTCACCTTATGTGCTCGTACCAGTGCAGCTGCACAGCGAAAACAGCGCGAAGGGAACTGGGGCTGCTCCTTGGTGGGAAGGTTGTGATGCTACAAGAATGGGGAGAAAAGTGGGAGTTTTGACCCCATCTATGAGGTTAATTGTATATCTCCCATAATCGGTAAGGTTGGCAAAGACCTCTAAGGTCATCGAGTCCAACCATCAACCCAACACTACCATGACTACTAAACTATGTCCTGAAGTGCCGCAACTACATGTTTTTTTGAACACCTCCAGGGATGGCGACTCCACCACTTCCCTGGACAGCCTGTTCCAATGCTTCACTAGCTCAGCTCAAATGCTCTATCAGATAAACCAGTGCTTAGGCAACCTACCTCAGTATCAGCATCCCAAGTGGCATTATTTCCAAAAAAATCAGTGAAAACAGAGGGAGATATTTAGGGTAGGTATATGCAGAAGGTAGTGGGAAAGAGGAGAGGCATCCATGGGCATGCGAAAATCCAGGGAAAGAACATTTGGACATGGAGGCATTTGGGGAGGGCAGTAGGGTGGCAGAGGAGATGGGTGAAGAAGAGTAAGAGACATGGAAAAAAGAGAGGCATGTCTGTGACATGGAGCCAGAGAAATCATTGAAATGAAGGCTCCCACTCCGATTACACAAGCCACCCTTATGAAAGACAAAAAAACAATAAGAAGAGATTGAAAAAGGCCAAAGAAGCCACATGAATCACTGCACTGTGAAAATTCCTGAACACATATTAACTGTTTGCTCTAGGTCCCTAATGAGTCATTCCCATATTTGATTTTCCCTGGTAAAACTACTTGTGTCTAAATATTAGCCCTCTACTGAAACAGGCTGAAACAAACTCCATATGTCATTTGAATTTTAAATTTTGATGTGGAAATCCAACAAGCAATTTTCTGGGATAGCACTGAGAGAGAGTTTCCAGTCACTTATGGCTGTGTCAGCTCCTCAGCCTCTTGCAGGGGTAGGTTTGTCCTCTGGGATGTAGGTCACGTCTGTGCCTGCTAAGAATACTTGATTTCCACACAGAAAGCTCTTAAAAAATAAACCTTACGTGTGCAAACAGTCGATTTTCCTATTCTTGGGAGCTGGCAAATTTGCATTGAGAAAAATGCAAAAGCGAGCAGAAAACACTTCTCTGGGCCAACTCCCAAGGAGGACCAATGCGTGAATTCTCTAGGAAATAAGTAACACTTTCCTTCAAGGATTAGCCTGGCTCTTTCCTGCTGGCTCTGCCTTTCTGGCTGTGCCAAGGCAGGCTGTGCTAGGGGCTCTCCTAGAGGAGGTGGAATGCATGCTCATAGCATTAGAAGAAAGTCCAATCTTCTCTCTAAAAATCTGATTTATACGTAGGATAAAGCCAAGTTGTCCCATCTGGACCACCATTTGGGATCTAATCTCTATTGCAGAAACCTGTATTCTCCTTATGCAGGGAACATGTTGTCATTCCCCAAGGCTGCTGTGTCGTCACCTTCCAGTGGCTTTTGATGGGGCACTTGTCCTTCCTCACCCATTCGCAGGGGACAGCTGTGACCCTATCCTGCATACAGCCACAAGCCACATCCTGGCTTGCAAGCAGAGGAGATGGGCTGTGTCGCCACAGGCAGTCACAACCAAAATGGAACAAGTTCTTCCCATCCTTAAAAAAAAGGGTTTTTTTCCCTATAGTTTAGAGGATTTTCCTTTCCACAGGTTAAGTACATTTTTGTCCTTGCTATCTACCTCCAAACATTGGTTGGATTACTTAATGATCTGCAAAATGTTAGTAAAAGCAGGGTATAAATACATAAATTAAAAAAAAAGTAAACATAACTTGAGATATCTAATAAGAGAGATAATTGACCTTAATTTGCTGGCATTTACATGCAACAGAGTAACTCTGCTCCAGACAAAACTAATCACGGTGTTTGGACTCCGAACACCTCAGAAATTCAAAAGTGCTGCTTAAAATGGATGTGTGAGTTTTCTGTTTATACTCTGTTCTGTTTAAATTACCGGTGAAATCACATTTTTTCCAGCCAGAGCACTTAAAATAGGACCTTGCATTTGTGATGAGCTCTCTGGCAAACTCCACAGTTGGGATTTAGGTCTGGGTGATGGTTCTCCTTACCATGCTCTTACAGCTCAATACCTTTGCCCAAACCATGGTACAACCAGCCAGTCCAGTGGTCCACACAACTGCAGCCCTCACTTGTAGACAGGTAAGGGCAGGCACATGTTGCTTCTCGAGATCCATCACTATTTTAGGTGCCCATGCATGGCACTCATATTTACCATATGCAAACAGAAACATAGAAAAGAACATGGACAGTTTTATTCTCTCTCCTTCCCTCTAACAGATCACTGAAAAATACCTTGAAATTTCTTCAGAGGTTTTCCAGAAAACTTCTTTGCTATTTTCACCCTACTTTGTAGGAAAGGATGAAGAGGCTTCTTCAGGCTCTGCACCACAGACAAGCTCTGTGCTGGTATTCTCAGTTGTCTCTTTGTTGAAGCGAGCAGCATTAGGCTTCTTAATATAATCTTCTATTCTCTGTTTAGTGAAGGCTTCTTTAGAAGTCATATACTCCTCTTCCAGTCTTTTCACATTTTCCACTGTGAGAGCAGAGCTGGAATCTGATGAACTAGTCCCAGGGGGAAATATTTTTGGTTGAGACTGGTTACTGTGAGACCCTGACAGCTTGCGTCCATTAGACATATCTGCAATGCATTAAGGAGATGAGAATCTTCAGCAACAGGCAAAGTCAATTCATCATTCTGGTTACAAAGAAAGAAAGAAAAGAGAAATCCCATTAGTCATTTACTCCTGACGGGAATATTGATTGATGTAGTTAAAATGTTCACACTAAGATAACCTCATTAGACTGAAAATCACTTTCTTTTCAAGAGGATCTACTATGCTCCAATTCAAAAAAGCACTAAAACAAATAGCTGGTATTAAGGGCATGGCCAACTCCCATTATTGGAATTTTCTTAAATAGTTTCCACCTAACGCTTAAGTAAGTGCCAAAGCTTAAGATAGCTTAGAAAGATGCCATAATGCCTATCTGTACTCAGATAGGCCCAAAGCTGAACAACCAAATACCTTGCATTGTAACACACAATGATACCCTTGTCCCCACTAAGGCTGTATTAAAGATTGCATCAGTGATTTCATTATTAACCCAGTTTGCTTTGGCTGTAAAATGCTGTACAGCTGAAACTTACTGTATGCAAGCTGGAGCAGAATGCACTTTACATTCATTACTAGTACTCAGACAAATTATTGTGGACATTTTATGCTACACGCTGATGAAGAAAAAATAAAAACGAACAGTGGAATCTATTGAATCTGTTTAATTGGACCTGCTGGTGGCCATCCGACCATGCCAATTAAATAAAGACAAACAAAAGCATGTCTCAGAGGATTTGCGGCAAATAAACCCAGGGTAAATGCCGCATGGTTTTTGTTATTGCATTATTCTGTACAGTTGTGTGCCTGAAACATGAACTAGCCATAAAAAGCAACTGCCCCTCCTATTTGCAATGTCTGGTTAATTGTGTCTGCATCTTCCCTTCATCCACTCAGCCTGTTTAATGTCAAAAGAGAAAGGAGGGGGAAAGAAACAGAAAAAAGGTTTATTTGGCAGAACGAGTGCCTTGCAACCTCCTCTTCCCCTCCCTGCCAGTTCGCATTGATCATGATGCTCCTGTGCCCTGATAGATTACAAACTGTGATGGCTGTTTCCAGATGTTCTACCAATGCAGGAGACCCAAAACTTTCCAGTGTCCTGGATCCATGGATCATCTCTAGGCTATGAAGCCCTCTCCATCAACGTGGGCAGAGTGGTCTCTGACAGCTGTGGGAGCCCAAGGACACAGATGCATGTGAGTACCACAGACGTGCAGAGGACAGTTCAGTGGGACATGATTCTCACCCCTAAGCCGGGCTTTGCTGGCAGGACAGTTTCTAAGAACAGAGTAGGCAAACATCAAGCAGGAGTAGGACAGCACCATCCACAGTGAAGACACTGAGCAGGTGAGGTCCCCACCAGCCTGTTCCTGTGGTGTTCTGGCAACGGTCAGATTTGCTACGTTCTAAAGGCCAGGGGTCTGAGCCCCTCTCGTTAGCGTGTTTTAATCCACAAGGCTGATCTAGTTCAATTTCTTAGTACAAATGACGAGAAAAATCAACTCAAATGCTACAGAGAAGCAGATGTATAGGGTATCAATCCTTTTCCATTTGTCAACTGAATACACAAATCTCATTAAAAGAAAAAACTGAGCTGATCTGGCAAAAACTGTATTACCTAACTCCATGTTGGTTCACATTAAGGACTATCTTTAATTCTTCCTATTTTCAGTTCTCTGGAACTTTCCTTCTGATCCAGGACTTGTGAAAACCAATACCAATGGCCCAAAGAGAGCCCCAAAGTTTCTCCGTTACTCCTGTTTAGTCTGGACTAACTGTCTACACCAGATTTTAAAGGGTCTAGCTTTACCAGTGGCAGTCTAGCACTGCATTCTTCATTATTGGGACGGAAAGTATCTCATTACCGTATAAACTAATTACATTGCTTGATTTTCATCTCCTTAGAAAACTCACTTTGGAAAATACTGTCATTTCTGCCTTTCATGAACAATTCTGTCATTTCTTTTGTAATAAATTAAGATTCCTTTGCTGCTTCGTCATACTTTAAAGCAACTCTGATGACATTAACTCTGCTGACAATTGTACTGCTGTCCTTTTGCTTCCTATGTAAATTTTTCATGGTCATAGACCTGTAGAACAAGCTGGGCTGAAAGGTACTTCTGGAGGTTGCCTTGTCGTAGAATCATAGAATCATAGAATGGCATAGGCTGGAAGGGACCTTAGAGATCATCATGGTGTCATGGGCAGGAACACCACCTCTTGACTAGACTAGGCAACCCAGGCCCTTCCTCAAAGCAAGTCAACTAGACTAAGGGTTTTGGGGTCTTGCCTAGTCAAATTCTAAATATCTCCTAAGGCTGGGATCCTACAGACTTTCTGAATTGAATATTTAACTGGATAAATAAAATATTTTCATGTTGAAGATATTTTTGGTAATATTTAAGTGGGATTTCTCATACTCCAGTGTGTATCTGCTGTGTCTCCTCCTCCAGTCATACAGATCTGAGAGGAGTCTGGCTATCTTCTCTTCACCCTTTCATTTGGCAGCTTTAGGCAGCAATGAGATGTCCCCAAGCCTTTTCTTCTCCAGGCTGAACAGTCTCAGCTCTCTCAGTCTCCTCTTACGCATATAGACTTCAGCTCCTACATGTCTTGGTGACCCCTCACTCCAGCACACCTATGTCTCTTGTACTGGGGAGCCCCAAACTGGACACAGCACTTGATATGTGCTTCACCAGTGCAAGGCAGAGGGTAATAATCACATTCCTCCATCCAGGGTTTGGAAGCTAAGTCTCACTCGGCTTTTTTGGTTGCTGCTTTCTCCAACCCAGCATCATCTCCCTGCTCTCACACTCTGTAATTGCCATTTGCTGTGGATTGCAATGCATGGATCTGGACAAGCTGCATCCAGCTCTGGAGCCCAAGAAGGACATGGACCTGTTGGAGAGGGTCCAGAGGAGACCCACAAAGATGATCAGAGGGCTGGAGTACCTCTCCTACAAGGACAGGATGAGGGAGTTTGGTTTGTTCAGCCTGGAGAAGAGAAGGCTCCAGGGAGACATTCCAGTACCTGGAGGGGGCTATAGCAAAGCTGGGGAGGGACTGTTTAAAAGGGTGTGTAGCAACAGGACAAGGAGTAATGGTTTTAAACTAGCGCAGGGTAGATTTAGATTAGATGTTAAGTTGAAGATCTTTACTATGAGGGTGGTGAAATACTGAAATAGGTTGCCCAGAGAAGTTGTGGATATCCCTACCCTGGAAGTGCTCAAGCCAAGTTGGATGGGACTTTGAGCAACCTGGGCTAGTGGGAGGTGTCCCTGCCTGTAGTAGGAGAGTTGGAACTAGATGATTTTTAAGGTCCCTTCAAACTTAAGCCATTATATGGTTCTATGATTTTATGAAGCTCAGAGACTGCTCTGAGGCAAGATGGTGCTGTACGCATAATCTGCATGGCAGGGTTTGTCCTGGCCTCATGCCTGTGCCTGACACTGCACATCATCACTGCTTAAAACTGACTGCCACCCTTGAACTCTTCCTCTTTCACAGAAGTTTTAAAGGACACGTTACAATGTAATCTTAGTAAGGCTTTTGAAAAAAAAATCTCTTGCAACCTTGAAAACAAGGAATTTGAGTTAATTAAAGCACAACTGAAACAAGCAGTTTCCAAAACCGGTGGAAGAGTATGAGCCACGAACATGTGGGCTGAGCTCACATGCCTGGCTCCATGCACCCGCAGCAGCAGCAGTGCCTACAGACAGGTTTTCATAGAATCATAGAATCAGTCACAGAATCATAGAATCATAGAATCATAGAATGTTCGGGGTTGGAAGTGACCTCTAGAGATCATCTAGTCCAACTCCCCTGACAGAGCAGGATCCCCTACAGTAGGTCACACAGGAGCGCATCCAGGCGGGTTTTGACAATCTCCTGAGAAGGAGACTCCCCAACCTCTCTGGGCAGCCTGTGCCAGTGCTCCGTCACCCTGACAGTAATGAAGTTTTCCTCATGTTGAGGTGGAACTTCCTTAATATAAAACTTGTCTGCGTGGCCTTGTCACCCCTCCTATCCCGTCTTCCCCCTAAAACAAAAGAGAAAAATCAGCTTGTATAGCAATTGTGGAGAACTCTTCCAGTGGTGGAAAGTCATTTTAAATGGACTTTCACACTCTTCCTGTGCCACTTTTCACAAAAACATGTAGCTGACCCTATGGGAGTCATATATCAGGAGGGTAAAGCCTTCAGAACAGACAGCCTCAGGCTCTGTGTTTGTGCCATATCTGCCAGGCTGAACTTTCATGTTCATCAGGATGGTCCTACTGGGTGGTATGAGTCACGGTTGCTTTTAGAGGACCCTCTCTTGGCACTTGGCACATAAAAGCTGCACAACTCATAGATCAGCAGTTTCCCCACAATTTTAAGAAATACGGTGCTTGAATGTTCATGTTGAACTTTTCCAGGAAACTGAAGAGGATCACATGAAGCATTTTATTGAATTCTAAGTAGAATTGGGTTTTTTTTTCTTTTCTATTTGCATGCTTGCTTTCATCAAAATAAATGTTCAAAACAAAAAACCCATGGCAAATTAGAGGGATGAAATGCCACATTTTGAAAGTGCCAGAATTAAAGATTTCTGCTTTGGAAGTTTGCCTGTCCCTTTCCATCATGAACTATTCCAGGATTTTGATACCAAACCATCGCTTTTTTTCACTTGACCTGATATATATTTTTGCAAAATGCAAATAAACGTTTTGCTAATCTGGCCAGATAGGATCACCACACAATGAAGAGTGCTCTTGCTTTTGTAAGCTCATAGTTCATGGGGACTTGTATTAAATAGAAAAATCAGACACATCAAAATGACAGGCTTAAAAATCTAATAGATAACTGTAAGCTGCCCATTACAATGTCACAAGAGATTGTCCATGAAGTATTCACAAACACATCTGCAGCACAGCCACGCATCTTCTCCAAAGCTGTATCTGTCCCTGACATCAGAGCTCGCCATAAAAAGCAAGTGAATTCAAAGCAACATTTATTGGCTATTTCCTCTGTGAAGCTTCACTTTCTCTATAGCTCTTCTGTTCTCATAATAATATGCTGAAATCTAGTCAGAATATTTGAATCTTAGAGAAACAAAACACAGCTGAAGTAGCTGGAAGGCAAAGGGCTTGGGAGGCAATTTCCTCTGATTCATCGGGAGACAAAGGCAGAGCGATGACTGTGTTTGTGTTAATAACAGTGGAATTGCCTCCCTGGTGTCCTTATCCCCATATTTCTTTGGCTCTTGCTGCCATGCCCCATCTCACAGCCCTTCACTTCTCTGCTTTCATCCACAGCCAAGTTGGACGTGTCCATGTGATGTCATGGCAGGATGTCCCATCATCCCTGTCCTGGGGCACTGTCCCACGCTCAGTGGTGCTGGCACACCGAGGCATCAGGTCCCACATGGATATTCTCATCACAGCTGCTAGCTTTGCCATCAAAACCTTGTTCTCCTTACTTTGAGTTCTCCCATCCTCCCTCATTAAAAATCAAGCTGAATTCGCCATTTCTGTGATGGTGGCCCTCGGGTTGGGGTCTCCTCTGGATTCAAGGAAAGCCAGAGAAACACTGGCAAGTGGGACCCAGTATCCCAGGGTGCTGCAGACACATGGTCAGAGGTGACACCTTCCCCATGGGATCACCCCAGGGCAAATGGTGTTAGTCACATGGCTGTAACTCCCAAGGCAGCAGAAGAAGGCAGAAGGGTGTGATGCTATCAAATGAGGATTAAACTCCGTGTACTGCAAAATGTCGACTAAATTAATTCCAGTAGTAAGCTCACTCCACATATCCCAAAAGGTAGAGGAGAGTTATGTACACAGGGCTAGAGACACTTTCATGCTCAGATATTGCAAGGGAATTTCCACACCACAGTGGGTCTGGAGAGAATACTGTGTAAATAAGAAATTAGTCAGCCTCTGCTTTCCTTTGCACATTTCCTTCAGCGCATTTGTGCTTGTAGAAGGAATCTTTTGCTCTAAGCAATGCCTGCTTGGTCCTGCGGGATTTATAATCTTCTGCTCTATAGTCTGCTGCAATGAAAGGCATCTGATGGTGCTCCTGCTTTATTTCGATGTGACTTTGTGGCAGGACTTTACAATGCAATATCAGATCTCGAGAACTGTCAGACCCACAGCCCAGGAGGGATCAAGGACCCCAGCAAAACCATCCCATGGCTGCGGTCACCCCATGTTGTTGGAGCTCAGTAGTACCCACCACGGACAGTTTGGGCTAGGGGGAGTCCACACTTCTTTAAAAGCTAAAGAATTACCTATATGTCTGTATACATGCATATACATGTACATATGCATATACGTATATATGTTTGTATTTATAGATCCAGGGAGAGTAGTACACTACTTTGCTAATAGTATGTACATTATATACACTACCATCATTATACACATTATATACATTTAAATATCATATCACATCTTGTAATATATAACATATATCTAAAAAACATTTATGTCCTGTAATTGCAGAACAAGACAATTAAAAGTAAGCAGGTTGTTTCATGTATTTCTACCATTTTGGATGTGTCCAGACTAGCTCTCCAAATACCAAGTTATAACCACTACTCTTGTAGAGAAAACAGTCTCCTAAAATAACTCCATTTCTGCACTTTGCACTTTAAAAGTCATTTGGAAAGCAATTGGTGACCGTAACCACATAGAAGACCCTTGAGTGGTCTCCTGTTGTGCAGCCCTTATGCCTATAGCATCCTACAACTTCCATAAGCGCCAGCAGTAATACTAATCTCAGCAGCACCTTTCAGTTTGAAGGGCTGCATCCAAAAGCCTGGATCTCACGGTAGCAGTGACGTCGGCTCCAAGTGAGGGGCTACCTTCCTCTGTGTAACCTGCAATGGCCATTAACAGGCTTACAGGAAATACAAAATGATTTGACAAATAGGCAGTGATCCAAACCCCAGTGAGTTCACTCGGCCTTAAGGTTATAAAGACCATGTTACTTCTGCAGGTGCACAAATGAGAACCAGCTGCCTCTGCTTGCAGCCACTAACACCCACAAATTAGTATTTAAACCCATTTATTCTAGTAAATCAGAAAAGCAGCTTCTCTTTTTTCGTGTTTGTAATAGGTTGGCATAAACAGCTTAGGAGGAACAGCAGAATCAGACTACAAACCTCTACTGCTGGGATTTAAAAATAAACCCGATTTTAGCAGATGCCATTGCTGGGGCCATGGAGCAGACAAGATAACGCACTTTACGTACAGCTGAGCAGCTAAAGTCCATGAATATTCTTCAGAAAGGATAGCAATTATATGACACAGGAAAATTAAGAAGCTCCAGCCGTAAATCACCGTTATTAGTGGATGTTCTGGGATTTGTGCCATAAGAGACAAGAAATAAACTGAAGTTAAGTTGTCTGGAAGCACGGAAATCCTCGACTAACACTGCTGGTGATTCCAGCTCTTTCCCACTCTGGAAGGGAAAAAGACTTGTCTGACAGTTCCGCTGGAGATTTGCTGGGTTTGTTTCTGGATAACATAAAGCTGAAGCTGTTGCTGGCTGCAATTTTGATTTCTAACACTGCAGGAAACCACAAGTAGACATATTTTGTGCTCATTTTGGCATGCAGGACCTGATCCTCTCATCCCCACAAAGGTCATTTGGTAGGACTGTCTCTCCTGCTTTCTGTCCCGCAGCGCAAGAAGGAAGCCCAGGCACCACTGCTTTTCGCCCTACCCTCCACAAAAACCAAACAGTTAGGTAGAGGTCAGAGCAGCATTTCTTACAGGTGACGAGTAATGCATAAACTAATCCATTAGCCCCTAAACACAGAGCTAAAGGTCATAGTCATGATGCACCCGTTGAAATGCCAGTGTAAATTTGCAGCAGTACTGAGTAACTACAGCTACTGTAGGTTTAGAGCAGAGTAAACGATAGAATCATGGGCAGTTGTACTGAGAAAGAGCTGAGATCTCTGATGTCTTCTCCTTCACCTGAGGGAATAAACTAATCTTATGTTATTCAACTGAGCCTCTTTTTTATGCTACCCTGTCTAAAGTGTACATCTAGAAATACAAATGTTATGGTAAGTCTCAGGTCTATTAAAACTACAAGTTCTGAAGTAGAAATTTATGATGGCATAATCTGAAAAAAATAAAGGAAAAGAAGTGAATGAATGTGAGCTTTGTTTATGGCGAGAAAACAGAGAATGAAAAAGAAGCTGAGTACCAATGCTGTCAGCACTGACCCTACTGAGGCACAGTCCTACTAAATGCCCTAAAAACCACTTGTCTGGATGCTACCCATAGGTACCTTGGCAAGAGGCTGCCTGCAGGGCTGTGGTGTCCCCATATACCAATTTGTAGGGTCTGTCAGGTCTGTCAGCCCGAGGGTCTGGGGTGAGAGCAGAAGAGGCACTGCCTCCAACTCTCACCAGGACTGGCTCAGCAGATTTTGGAGAAAGACAGGTTGTTTTTTCATTTCTATGTGGGTTGGGGTTGGTGCTGGGCCCCAAAAAAGGCTCTCCAGCTGGGTAGGTTTATGACATATATATCTATATCTATCTATCTATCTATCTATCTATCTGCCTTTTTTTTTCCTCATCCAGAGGTGAAATAAGGCTACTTCTTGTTCTGGCAATTGAGTGTCTGAGCTGAAAGGGCTTGGGGTTCTGGGGAAGTTGCAAAGGCCAATTACTCAGGCAAAAGCTGCTTCTTCATTTCGTTCAGAGATTTCTTTAAAGGAAAGGCAGGTTTAAAGGGATCGCTTGCTTAAGTCCAGCTGTGAGATGTACTAGTGTTGTCAGGAAGTTGTGGCCTCATCTCTGCTGCCTCCAGCAGTGTTTTACCCTTTGCAGACAGCTCCTTTGAACCTGTCCTAGTTTGAGCTAGAACAGAACCAATTCTGTTCAGTGATTTTACTTTTCAGCTCAGTCTCTTCTAGGAGACCGTGCTTTCTGAAGTTAACAGCATGCTTTTGCAGGCAGTGTCTGCTACTAGAAGTGATAACACCAGATGTTTACAGTTACTACCAGAGACTGGGATGCAGAAAGGCTCTTGCTTATACTTGTTCTTGTAGTGACCAAGGTCACTGCTAGCTCTTGCGTGTCATGCTGAGGGTGTCAGGAAGTAAGAGAGTTGTAAGTAAGCAAAAGGTTGCACCTCTGGGGAGGAGCAGACAGGACAGGTGACTCAAAACTGATCAATGAAGTATTCCATTCTGTGTATGTCACATTCATTAAACAGCTGAGGGATCACAAATTTTAAGCTGTCTTCCTCAATGGCTGCTGTAAAAGGAGGACTCAATCTGTTCTTCTGCCTTTGGTCCTGACCTGTGAGTTCCTGAATGCAATTCCTGAGCCCAGTTCCCATCTGCCACTGAGTCCAGCCTGGGAGTTCCCTGGTGCCTGCCCTGCAGTGTCAGTGGTGACTCACAGGGGAAGTTTCAGCGTTGTTTTTGCATATATTTTTATGTATTTCATTATTAGTACTATTATTGTTTCATTAAAGCTGTTTTTGTTTTCTTTTCCAATCCACAAGTCTCTCTCCCTTATTCCTTTTCCCTTTCCCTTGGGAGGGAAGTGGCAGTATTAGAGAGCATCTGTCATTTGTTTAGTGGCCAACCAGCCCTAACCTTTGGCAGAACCCCTCCATCAGACTCTGCAAGATATTTGCCACACTGGAGACCATGCTTGTGAGCCTGGGGGATGACCTCACGAAATGCATGGAGAGGAATTCTCCTTGTGCTTGGCTGTGTCTTGGTGAGATTTTCTGTTTGTTTTAAAGGAACAAATGACAACAGGGGAAACAAAAAAAGAGTGACCAGCAGCCAAACAGCTGGGCTGCCTGCAGATCCCACTGCTTTATGTGCCCTTCAGCTCGATGCTGCAGCCAGGTTTTTCTCTTTTGTGGGACCAGTGGTAAAAAATGAACAAAATGTCAGTGGTTTTGACCTTTGTATGTGGTCTGAGAAATTACAGTTGATAAATAGATGGCTGGAGGGCTGGTGGGGCTGGAGAAGCTTTCTACATCCTGGCTCCTGCTGCAAAGAGTAGGCAGAAAGCACGAGATCATGGTGTCTGGGGCCAGGGTCAGTGCTCACCTCCTATCGCACACAGTCAATTTCGATTTTCACCTTGTGTCCCCAGAATTTCCCTAAGGTCACCTGGATGTAGAAGTTTCTCACACAATGGTGCTCTCAGATCAGAGTTGGGGCTTGGCTTCCCATTGCCAAACAATGAGTGGTTTTGTGTAGGCAGGGGGCATCCCCTAATACACTGTAATTTAAATCAAAATAATGTATTGCACAGTACATACCTCTAATATACTACAGATTTTATAACTGACTCGACTTTCTCACAAGGAAAATGTCAATTCCTGCATAGCAGGGTGTCCAGAGGCAAGAATGCTTTAGTCTGCTCTGCAAACAGGGACCTATTTTTAATCCAAAAAGCCCTCTCTTAGTTCTTACCTATTTAATGTAAAAGCGGGATTAACTACACATACAACTTAATCCCCTTTTTATATTTGCATAGAGATCCCGGAGCATGTGTATGAACAGTTTTTGAGATAAGAGAGGGAAGGCCTCAGGAATCAAAGTCATTATTTTTGCATGAAGTATTTAAGGCTAAACATAAATATTGAGAGGACTGAATTCCCATGCACTTACAGACTTCACTCTTGTGCTCCTGAGGATTTTTGCTTTACATTCAATTATTAAGAACTCATTTGTAAGGGAATAAAAAAAAATTACAAGAAGCCTTTATAGCAAAGACACTTAGCAGGCTTCATTTTCCAGTTAAAAGGAGAGACAGGTTATAGACAAAACAGCAGCAGAAGTGGTATACTTCTCATCTCCCCCAAAAGAGTGTGGCTGAGGAGTGGGTATGCCAGGCAGTAGGAAACCAGCCCTAGGAAAGGACTTTTTACAGTGATGACCTCGAAGGTAAATGAAGCTGGAGTTCCTGCAGAGCACATTCATCAACCTGCTCATTGCAATTCGCATGATTTACATTCTCACAATCATGATTAGGTGGAGGAAAAAGAAAAAATACACGCGAGTTGACTTCAGAAAGCGACATTCTTTGTCCAAATCCAATCAAGCCCCGCAGCAGGCAGTCCTTTTGATTTAGCATTAATTTTAATACGTGTGGCCCTGAAAATCACCCTCCTGGCTTTGGAAACCTCAGAGATGAAAAGACTATTCAGTAAGTGCTGGGCAGAAGATTATCTCTGAGAGCTGCCATTCCTTCCTCCAGAGGCAGTTTGCTAGAGTGAAGAATGGGATGCTGCACTGTTGTGAGATTAATTAAAAAAAAGGTATTCAAAGGCAACTTTGGTGGGGAAATTTACTTCTCCAGATGTAAAATGGGGCACAGAAGAACTCCATCAGAATGGGTCATAGAGTTGCTGTGGGCTCAACACTGCAATCCAGTGAAGAACAGACTTTTGCCTTCTTGGGTGCAATATAATCAGCTTAATTTTTATTCTTCTGCTTCTAATGGCTGTAATAAGACTGCTAAAATATGTCTACCTTTGAGTGTAAAATCCCAGACTCGATGTCACTGTGACATCAGTGGGCCAAGATTTCACTCTGAAGCTTCCCGCTGCTGCTTTTCAAAGCTTTCCAAGACAGTCAAGTAACAGCCTGGTCCTTGTCAACTGACAACGGAGCTTTTCACTGCAAATCAAAAAACAGAAACCATCAAACTGCATGGGTATTGGTCTGATTCTCACTCCTAAATCAGGACAAAACAGGAGGGTAAAAATGCAGGCAGCATCTCTCCAGCATGTCTTTCTGGATCAGTTTGCTATATCAACCTTTGAAACCAAATCTTGACCACCACTAATGTGTCCAGTCTGTGTCCAGTCATCCAGGCAAACAGCTCATGGGTCAGTGGGAAGAGGAAATCAGAAGAAATGTGTTACTTAACTACTGCAGGCTGAGAGAATGAGTTCGAACCCACAACTTACATTGAGTTCAATCAGACAGACAAATGAACAAGAGCGTTTTTATTAGTGTGCTACAGACCCAAATTAAAGAACTGTTCTCTCCTAATAATGCTTTTGAAACCATTAACCAGTCACACTATGCCAGTGACAGCTCTTTCCTACGCTCTTGAGTGGTTCGCCCACCCTACAATTTTTCTCCTGTGAACAGAAAGCTGTAGTGCTGATTGCAAAAGACAGATACCTAATTATAGGGCTTGTTATTAGCGGAGTCTCGGAAATCAAAAGTCTGCAGTTCATGTAGGGTAGAGAATGGTGAGGCATCTCAAATCACTAAATGTGACTTAAAATGGGATCTATTGGAATTTGCACATTTTTCCCCATTAAATCCATGGGAAAGCCTATTTGCAGCAAGATTTGGAAGGATTTGTAGTTAGCTTTCTAAACTTTTGCCAAAACTAAACTTCTAATGTTTTCCTGACAGTTTTTTATCCCATCCAGCTGTCAATTGGGCTCACAATGCCCTTCAGAATGCAAACTTACTTGTGGAGACATTCTATAATCCAGTGTTTAAAAGACATCTTGAAGGAAAACAATGTTGGAAAACACCTCAAAGGCTTGAGATCCTGCTGCACTCGGGAACATTCCAGCAAGTTGCCCCTTTCCTACCATTGGTGCAGGCTTGTGGCTGATCACGGCATCGCAGACTTATTGTCCTCTGGTGTGGCTAATGGGGACTGGCCTTGGGGAGGGACAGGAGTGGGTCTGTTTCCAGTCAGCATACACCTCTGGCCCTGCTAACAGTCCACTTTATAGTTGTGCTTGGACCATATATATTGTTAAGACTGAAACAGGGAGGGGCAGAGAGAAAAGAAAGTGTCCAACAGTAAAGATGAGAAGAGAGGGGAAACAGGCACTTCTTCCTGTGTTGCTGAAGGCTTCTTAATGATAACAAGCCATTAAACTTTATGACTGAAGTCTCAGGGTAGTATTGATTTGTGTTTGGTTTTTGTTTTAATGCTGCACTTGCCTGCACAAGTTTTGGACTGCTTTAGACCCTTCTCCTCCCTTTCTGCCTTTTCCTCCCTTCCTCCTGCCCATTTCTGTGAGATATGCAGTCCTTTGAATGAATTGCACCTATTCATTTCCCATGGGCTCGTTGTCAAGTGTAGCACCTGCCTCTTAAGGACAGTCCATCAGGCCGAGTTAACCTCATTTGGTGGTGGTGTAAAGCACATTTGGGCTTGTCTCTTTTTCAGTGGATGTTCCTGGAAGTTTTTTGTGCTGGTACTCATTCTGTTAACAAGCACTGTCTTTACGGCCTGAAATATCTGACTCCAG
>NW_009732314.1:10635-42142 GCF_000703405.1 Apaloderma vittatum | reverse complement strand
TAGTATGCATGGAAATAAAACTTTGGATTTCTCCATGACTTTAATCGGGGAAAAAATATGGAGGAAAGAGTTACTTCTGGTTCCAGGCTTCAATTTTCACAAAAGTGTCTATCACTAACACTTCTTCCTTCTCACACTCTCTTTTAGGATTATTATATCTTAGGCTAGTTCTAAACTTTAGCCAAATCCCAGAAGAGACACAGCTCATAATCAGCAAATCACAACTTGCCAGGCATAGAGGTATCAAAAAGCAAAAAAAAAATGAAGAAAAAGAAGAATAATGGTATATTCTTGGAATTGGATGAAAGGAGTTGTGCAAAGGAGTAGCAGAGCAGCTTAGGTTAGAAGGATGTGGCAGCTGAACTCACCTATGTATTGGAAATATTAGTCCTTGCAAGCTTTGTGGGAAACCCAGGGCACTCTCTTAGAACAGGAATAATGTGATCTTCGTGTTGCTAATGAGCTGGTGGCTGTGGGATTCTGAATCATCTGTGAGCGATATAAAGAGTTTACCAGGGATACCGAAGATGGGAAGAAAGCAGTAAGTAGAGAGAGTGACAAAATTATGATTCAAGGTTTCTGATTCTCCTTGACATAATATGTCAAAAGCTGGAAATATCTGGGCATGGGCTGTAAACAGTTTTGACAATCTGATTGATGTGGGCATTAACTGAAGTTATGACATAAAATATATGATCCTGCAAATGCTTATTTTTCGCCATGAAAATGATCCCTACAAGCACTTCACACAGTGACATGTGTGTGAACTTGTACCTGTAGGTTCTCGGACACACTAGAAAAATATGTCAGTATAATGAAGAGCCACTGTCTCTATCATTTATTTTGCATATATATGCAAGTGACAAGACATTTAAAACACATGTCTTTTTAATAAACTGTGTGGTCTGAACAGATTTAAGTTTAACACTTTTTATCTGCATCTGTCTTCTATTACTTAGGGAGTTTTTCAGTGATTCTGTCACCTGGGGAAAAAAAAAAAGTTCTGCGATGTTACTTATCAGGTACTGATTTTTTTACATACATAATTTGAGGAAAATGCTGCTTCAAATGTCTGTGTGTCCAGTGCTATGTATTTTTCCTCCCTTAGAACACAGCTATCCCACAGAAGGATACAGGTTCACTTGAAATTGGCATTCACCTAAATCTCACAAGCAGTTTCTTTATCACGCCTCCCAGGAGACCTGCAGCTCAGCCCGAGCCGTCACATGACTGTGCTTTGGTGGCAGCTGTGCATCAAAGATGATGTATTTCAACAAGGCAAGAAATTTCTGGTCTCATTTGCTCTGGTCTCATTTGCTCTGGTCTCATTTGCTCAGGCATGTTTATTGCATCTGAATTGTTGCCTTTAAATGGTACTGCCTGGGGCATCCTCAAAAGTGGAAACGTGAGGGTGATGTGGAGGAATAAATGGAGATGGTTGGAAATTGTTTCTAAGGGCTCAGTGTTGGACCAGGCAGAGTTGGTGCAAAGAGAAAGAAATTGAAATAGTGGCAGGTACCAGAGCTGATGGGACTGTAAGCGCTGCTAGTAACCACACTGGCCAGAGGAGCTGGAGGTAGGTAGCTGTCCAGTCATCCATCTGCTTTTCTCTTCTGAGCCACAGCTGAATGAAGGAGATGCTCACAGTGTGGTCTTTTACTCCCTCTATAAGAAGAAAACACATTCTGGCAAGAAAATCACAGAGCAAATGTAAATATGAGAAATCAAAGACAAACAATTAGGCAGATGTCTTATTATTCGTTAAGAGACAATCTACCGGCATTAGAAAGTAACTTGCTGTCTTATATGGGTGTAAAGGAAATTTCACCCCCATGAATATCCCAGAATCCAGATGTCAAATGAAAAGAAAAACCATTTTTTTATTTTTTAAGCTGACTTTATTTTTAGTACATTTTTTGATTGTTGAAGGCTTGGGGTTAGAAAGGCTGAATCTAGTCAATGAGACTGTAAAGTACAGCAGATAATGGTATCTTTGATCAATCAAGCAAATCAGCTAAAGATGCACTAGAAAAAATTGGCCAGCAAGTCACAGAAGTATCTTTTTTTCTGTCACTCATCAGTTCTTGGGATGAGACTTGTAGAAATTAATCAGCATTGGGGTGGAAGGTAAGAGAGATATGGGATGATGACATGTACATGGTCTGTAAGCTTATGACAGGCTTTGCAGATGAAGCTTCCCAGGTCACTGAAGTGTCCCTTTCTGCCTTAAAAAGACAGCGTTCGGCCGCTGTCTTCTTATTAGTGTCAGGGAGGAATCTTCGTAGAAATAGGAGGACGGTCTCCAGGTACCTTGTTAGATACAGAAGACATAACAATCACCGCAGCAAGTAATACAAAGTATTTCATGGCTCAGGAAGGACTTTACTGTCTCGTAAAAAAAAGGGTTTTCAGAGATTCTGCAGCAAGTGCAACTGTTGGGGTTATTTTTGTATAATTCAAACTTGTGAATAAACACACAGGCAGGCATGTGTTTAGAGGAGCAGTTGTGTTCCACAGGCTACAGAGTAATGACAGCTTGGCTTTAGACAGGAATTATTGACTTGTTATGGTCTTTCTTTTAGAAGTACAGGAAACAGTGTCCTTGATGTTTGTCCGTTCAGCAACGAGCATCATGGTACTTGGTCTGTGATAACCTGCAATGCACTGACAAGTATAAACAGTAAATCATCTTCCTGATACTCTGTCTATGCATAAGGCAATAGGAAGAGTAACATCAGCACAATGTGTAACCAGTGTTTGTGTTATGCAGAATGGTGTCTCATTTAATTGGCTGACTTCCACATACTCTTACATTTATCTTGTACAGAAAGTCCAGGTGGCTTATGGTTTCCACCATAATGCTCAGGTCAAATACCATGCAAACTTTTATGTATTTCAATGACATTGTGTATTTCTGCCACCGCACCCCTGCTTACAGTTGGAGAGAGATGAGCTATCTTTTCCCCAAGTAGAAGAGGCTTAGCTTTGCTTCTTGCGCAGCCAGCACTGCTCAGACCAGCAGTGATGCCTGGTGGTCTCTGAGATGGCTGACAGCTCAGTCACATAACATCACATCTGTTGTAGGAGACACCTTGTAGAAGAGACAGTGTCCCTTACGCTGTAAATTAGAGATCCAAAGTCTAGGTATACACAAATGAGACCATTGGACAGTACACATGCACCAATGTCCTGCACCCCAGGGCCACCATATCAGTAGCCTTGTAGAAAGAGTGGTTGTCATCACTTGAGTGCACCGGAGAAGAGCTGAAGTAAAAAGGACACTGGAGAGGAACCAAGGACGTGAGTGAGCTAGTAGCACACAGCTAATGTGAAACTGCATGGTGGCAGAGGCTTACCCTTGGCTCCAGAAGAAGGGTCACCTCCGATACCTTTCCCATTTGCTGTGGCAGCAATCTGATTGCAGCTCACATGTAGCAATGCAGGACGGTGTTACAGCTGTTTTTGAGGAATATCTCTCCCCTTCTCATCACACATCTTGCCCCACCTGAGCCTTTTCCTTTGCTCACTTACTCATTAACATTACAATAATGTGAACATCTTCAAGCAATTTGTACTGTCATCTAGCTGAGATCTGTGCTTTGACTGAGATCTGTGCTTTTTTTCCTTTTGGATGGTTAAGAATGAAAACGCTACACCAGGTAAGGAACAACAATGCTAACAAAAAGTAGTGTAATATTTTTTAAAGCCAAACAACTCCATACTTGCTCCTGCTGAGATATACCTTACTATAAAACTTATGCCTCTGATGGGACTGTTCATTTGAGCAAGGCAAAGCAGCAGGGACACTATAATTAATAATGCTTAGCAGAAAACAAGTTATTGTGCTTGGGGCAAGAAGGGTGAGAACTGCTCTCTATTATTTTTTTGAAGAGTTAATTGGTAGTAGGCAAAGATTTGCTGTGTTGAGCCAGCAGGTGCTGCTTTATGACTACATTAATGTTAATGATATCCTCCGGACACACGTGAAGAGAGTTTAACTTGTTTCTTTCTCCTTGGATTTCTCTGGGTGGTTGTGTGTTCCAGTTCCAGTTATTTTTCGAGTGCACTTGGACAGAGAGTGACGCCAAATTTGCACAGATGTTTCCAGATAGTTTTATAAGACCAGGTAGCTTTTGTAACCTCCATTCACTCTGGGGCAGACTTTGCAGATTAAAAGTTGAGGGAAATGGGTAAAATGGGATGTTTCTCCGGCATAAAATCATTCCTGGGGGGTGCATAACTTTTCTAAAATTGCCCATTTAACTGTTCCTAGGTGTGTTTAACGGCAGTGTCTGGGATCTAACTGTTTATTCTCTTCTTTTATCACTGAAACCTCTCTTCTTCTGGTATATAATTAAAAAACCTACTCTGACAGCAATTTAAAGCCTGAGATGAGCAGGTGTTAAAATTGTGTTCCTCTAAACAAAGTGTGCTGTGGCTCATTAAAGCATGATACATGCTATTAAAGGTAAACCAGTGGCTCTGCAGAGCTTGTAATGGTTTCATTTCAGCACTGCTCCACATTTGGTGTCTTGTTATGAGCCTATATTATCTTTTTTTTTTCCTGTACTTTTTGCATATCTAGTTTGGCAAACCTATGCTGTCCAGGAATAAGCTTCCGAAATGCTTCAAGCTATTTATATTTTTAATAAGACAGTTGTTTTGCACAAGCTCCTCGACTCCATTCAAAATCTGGGTGCAAATGCAGTAGGCAAAAATGCTGTGGAAGGACAATCCTTAGAGCTGGGTGTGGAGCTCTTTGCAAAAACTCAGGTGACACAGCTGCTGTCAGAGAAACCCATCAGACAGATAGTGTTTCTGAAAGCCAAGTCTGATTTTTAATAGGATCCTGTGCCTGGTTAGAAGCCTGCCACCACAGATCTAGTGATAACAAAATGGGAGAACAAATCTTGCGCACCTGTAAAGACCGAGAGTGTTTCATGCAGCACCATTTGCCCATTAGAGCACGGGTGCAACTCCAAGTAAGCTATTTCATAATTTCTTAAAGGATGAAACACCTGTGAGAAAGGAATGTATAAAATCATAGGAGGGAGAGTGAGACACTACCTATTCAGTCTTTTTGGAAATAGCGTCTCGGGTGCAAAGACATTTTGTGAGCTGTAGGAGGAAGAAAACAAGACCAACAGTGGCTGGAGAAGACAGAAAAGATATATAGAGTAGCTGGTGGAGATGGATTGTGGTGAGGACTCGCTAGGACACCCTGTCCATCCCACTCGTGTTTTGGGGTCTCCAGGTTCCTCGGTAGTCATCACATATCTGTGAAATTCATTGAGAGTATAGCTATCTCCTTGCATCATACATGTCTCCCTATAGCACATCTTTGTGTATAAATTAATAACTTGTTATTATTACTATTGCAAATACACCCTGTTTAATTTAAATTGTGGAGATATTACCAGTCCTGCTGGTGACACATGTAGAGATCAATGTGGTCCTACATAATCAAATTTTCTCAGTTCATCCCTTTAAAAATATCAGAAAATACACATGCACAAACACATTTCAATTGAACATTAAGGCCGTAAAGTCAAACACTGAAGAGAAAGGAAATACATGAGCTTGCCAGTATTTCTAAAAGAGACACATCTTTCGTCCCTGGTGGACTTCCACCATGCTCTGCCATTTAATCAACTCTGTAGCATCTGAATGATTTTTTTACATTGCTTTCATGATTCTTCCTGTAGTATTGTTTATAGTACAGTGTCTAGTATATCCTAATGGGACACTGATTTTTCAAGATCTTAACTTCCTCTGATTTATGACTTTTAAAAATAGAACGAAATTGTTAGATTTCAGTTAAAAGGATCCTTATTAAAGCAGGAGCTAGCCTGATAATGACTTAAATTGGTGCTATGTGGCCATCACATGTTATTTGATAAGCATTCCGTTATAATTAAGAAGTGGCTAATAGACAATTAATATACAGGATTACACACTTAGCTAATTAGATGATTTAAATTTTTTTTGTGTTAGATTAAAATGTACAGGACCCCATAAATCACTATTAGAGACTGTTTAATAAGCTCGAACCCTCAATTTTCTCCTTGTCAATCAAGAGTGGAGCTGTTGACTTTTCCTCTCGCCCAGCACGGCTTGCCACGTGGAAGAACCGCTATGTTCAAAATGAGCTAAAACACCCTCAACTCCCAAACCTTGCACCCATTTGCAGGACATCGCAGCTTAAGTCTGTGCTCTCATGGTCTGCTCTGCTCATCAAGACCCTCAACTCCTGCTCTTGCACATGAAACAGGACGTCCCTTAGTGTTTCTCCCATTACCACACCTTTCGCAGTCTCTTGCCTGAGGGACAGGGATTTTGCAAGTGGCTTTTTGTAACCCCTGGGAAGAGGATGCTTATTTTTAACATGAATCTTTCAGTTCTGGCAAGCAGGCCCCATTTAGGTGTCCCAGCAGTCTTGGGGTCGGCCACACCTTCCTTTGCAGGGTGCACGAGTGAGCCAAGCAGAGCTGCAGTGCTCTGCTAGGGTGTGAGGCACTCTTGGAGTCAGCAGAGACCTGATTAGTGCAGTAACAAGGGCAGAAGCACAACTTGACTGACAAGCCACCAAAGGATCAAGTCTGTTGCCTGAACACCAGTGCCTATTGCTGTATGGTGTTTGTGGGCACCAGAGACTAGGGCTGGTGGGTTCAGCACTGCCTGGTGGCAGGTCTGCCTCTTGGAGTGGCCCCTGGAGACCACGTAGGATATACCCCACGGTCGCACATTGCACCGCAACGTGACCATACCCACCCAAATTGTCCCAGTGTTAGGGAAGACTAAAAGAGCTCCTATGGGTGCAGTATCAGCTCTGCTTCTCCACTACCCCTGGTGAGTGCTCCCAACAAAGCCAAGTGCACCTATGATCATTACTTCTAGCATTTACTCAGCAATAAAGAGCTAATGGGCAGTTTCAACAACACAGAGTGCTCTGTGAAGTTTGATCAGACAGGAGTAGGTGAGCGATACGATAATTGGTTTATATTTCTTTGTCAAGGCTCACAAGCAGTGTATCACAGAGGCACAACACAAAGGAATAGCGACGACAGGCAATGGCTTAGAGTTGACCAGAAGACTCTGCATGCGTTTGATATGTTTTTTAAAATATTCGTAGCTGAAGTAGAATGAAAGTGGGAACAAGACGTAAGGCAGAACAACACAAAGCATGTAAGATGTCACTTACTAAGATGTCACTTACTAAGATGTCACTTACTCTATAAGATGTTACTTACTAGCAGAAGTCAAATGTTTTGCTTCAGCTTGTAAACAATGTGTGTATTACAATCATGGGGATAAGTAAGAGTGGTGTATAGGGTTTCTTTACTGTAGTGCTCTTCATGTTCAAAGCACTTTACAAAAAAGAATTAATTTCTCTTGAGAGCTTGTGTCAGAAAGTCAGTATCCAAACTCACTGAGAACCTGAGGAAATAAGACTATGGGAACAGATTACTTACTCCATGTCTGAATCCAAATTAGGACCAGAGGCAAGGTTTAAAATTCGATATTTCCACCTCTCATTTCAACTCTCCATTGACCAAACCATCCTGGCTGGTGTTGACACGAGTATGCAGAACCTGCTGTTTTGCACAGCATTGCACACGTGAGGGTTACATGAAGGCACAGTGGCACCAGTGCTGTGATGGTCTCCCTGAAAGGAAAATCAATCCAAGTAAGTGGTGACAGAGGTGTGTCCTTCAAGTCACTTATCTGTCTGAAAAGAAAAGCTGCTCTGGAAGTTTTCATTACTGATTTTCACACTGCTGACCAAGTGCACTCATCTCTTTCTGGGCAGAATACAATGCTGAAGTATCACCACTGCTCCCTCCAGACACTTCACTGCCTTAAAAACTGATAAAACCTAATTTTTACTCCCTACCCAGTTACTGAGGTCAGGAGATGACTCAAGAACATGCAAGAATCCTTTCAGTGATTCAGTGGGATTTGCATCCAAGCTTAATGCCCTAGAGAACAGTAGATGAGTGTGCAATGAGACCAGCCTGAGCTGACATGAACAGAGGCTGACACTTCAGAAGCATGGATTTTTTGGGTGTGATAGAAAGTGGAAGTGGATGACTTTGATTTTATCAAATAAAAATTTGGTAATTTAACACACTTATCAATAGAGAAAAAGAGAGAAGATGCTCCAAATTCAAAGAAAAATGATGTTTTTACTAAAAGAAAAACCAACTCCTGGATTATTTTGATTGCAGACACTTTAACAGGCTTTCTAAATCCAAAAGCAAAGGAAGGAAAGGGCTGAACTTTACTTTAGATACATGCCACCATTCCCAATGGGAAGGAGGCTGGGATGGGTTCTCCAGGGTCCTTCCCACAAGATTTTCATGCCAAGCAGTTCAGACCTATCTCTTCCCCCTGCTTCCACCCTATCACTGGATTGTGACGTTTTGCAGCCCTGCACAGAGCAGAGTTTCCAAACTGAAGAATATTATATGAGTGTGTGTGGGATCATCCACTGTCTCTTGCTGGCTGCTTTCCAGAAGCTGATAATCTCTGAGAAGAACAACAGCAAGGTCAGCTGAACAGCCTGATGTAAGGTGTGCAGGTAGTATCGAGAACATGGCTTTGGTTCCAATTAATATTTAATTCTTTATACAGTGAAACAACTTCACCTGCAGAAATTGAGTAGTCTGAAGCTATGGACAAAGCACTCAACTGGGAAGACATTTCAAACTCTTCTTACAGAGCAGGGGTTACTTGTCTCATGGCAGGGAAGGGAACATTCTCAGCATTATTTCTGCCTTTGTAATCTTATGAATGACATCTCAGTCCTTTTGAGAGTTCAGCTCCGAAATCAGTGTAGCTGTTGTAAAAAATTCTACAGTGAGCTGCGTAGCATTTCCAATTCTGATGTACCCGTACATGCATCTGACAATAGTCACCAAATTTGATTCAAATATATTGATATATGAAGTCATAATTTTCAGCAAATAAGTGGTTTTCCAAAAGAACTTTATCCAACTTTAAGGAAAATATTACACAAGAAAGGGCAAAAGTTCTGCTTAGTTCTCAATTCTGGATTAAGCAGACTTTGTCAGCTGATCAGTCCTGTGTTGCACTTGTCTCTATTAATTCAGTTTCTGTCAACTCTTAGACCTAAAAATATTCATCGAAGGTTTGTTTCAGTGGTCCACAGCCTCAGTTCTTCAGAAGTTCAGAAGGGCTATTTCAATCACCTCTCCTAAAAATTGGCTGCACCTGGGTATCACCCTTAAATTCCCATCTGATGTCAGGCCAAGCACAAGCACCTCATGATAAAATCTTAGAATCATAGAATGGTTTAGGTTGGAAAAGACCTTTAAGATCATCAAGTACAATCATGAGCCCGATACTGCCAAGTTTACTAAATTATGTCCCTAAGCACCACATCTGCGCGTCTTCTAACACCTCCACCACTGCCCTGAGCAGCCTGGTCCAGTGCTTAGCAACACTTTCCATGATGAAATTTTTCCCAATGTCTAACCTAAACCTCCTCTGGCACGAGAGGCCATTTCCTCTTGTCCTTTTACATGTTACATCAGAGCAGTGGCAGGCCCCACCTTGTTACAATGTCCTTTCAGTTAGTTGTAGAGAGCGATAAGGTATCCCCTCAGCCTCCTTTTCTTCAGGCTAAACAACCCCAAGTCCTTCAGCAGCTCCTCATGAGTCATGCTCTCTAGACCTTTCACCAGCTTCATTGCCCTTCTCAGGACATGCTCCAGCGCCTCAATGTCTTTCTTGTAGCAAAGGGCCCAAAACTGAACACAGGATTTGAGGAGTAGCGTCACCAGTGCCAAGTGTAGGGGGACAATCACTTCACTATTCCTGCTGACCACACTATTCCTGATGCAGGCCGGGACACCAGTGGCCTTCTTGGCCACTTTGACACACTGCTGGCTCACGTTCAGCTGACTGTTGATCAACACCTCCACAACTTTTTCCACCTGGCAGCTTTTCAGCCACTCTTACCCAAGTCTGTAGCATTGCATGGAGTTGCTGTGATCCAAGTGCAGGATGCAGCATTTGGCCTTGTTAAACTTTGTACAATTGGCCTTGGCCCTTTGATCCAAAAGATTCCTGCGTAGAGCCTTCCTACCCTCCAGCGGATCAACCCTCCCACTTAGCTTGGTGTTTTCTGCAGACTTCCCATTGAGGGTGCACTCAATCCCCTCATCCAGACCACTGAAAAAGATGTTAACAGAACTGGCCCCAAAACTGAGCCCCGAGGAACAAGTAAAGCTTGAAGTTTACATTATCCAAAAATAATCTAAGTAATCTTTTCCTTTCTCTTTTGAGGACGTTTTCCTGCTTTTCTATGCAGGGTCCTGAGCTTGAATAAAGGAGAATGTTCCCTGGGGAGCTGCCATAGTAACTTGTGATGTTATTTTTTTGTTGTCTTAGATTAAATATAAGCAAGGGAGAAATTACATAGAAGAATTTTGTACCTGAGTTTATCATCTTTGTATAACACCAAACCAAAGATCCAACTTCCCAAAGCAATAACAGTCACCTTGAAGATGATGTCAAGTTGGTAATTTCAGTGGAAAAGAAATTAACTGCTGTATTTATTATTCAAGAATCCTGATTAAAAAAATATTTCCATATCTGAAAGATGTAGCAAATAAGAAAGAGAATGAGATCATTAGAAATGTAAAGTCGTGGAAGTGTGAATAGCTACTTGCAATAATATCTAAACTTGCAATGCATGAATGCCTTACATATTCTATTTTCTTCTTAATAGGGTTCAGCGATAGCCTGCTTTTAAACTTATAGTCAAAAGGAAAACTTCAAACACGTGTTGTCCTTGGAAAATAACTTCAGCTCTTATATTGCATACAAGGAAGTGATTTTGGAATGTACTGATATCAGTTCAGCAACATAATTTGAAGATTTAGAATAAAAACAAAATTTGTTTTTAGAGAGTGTGATGGGGAAAGAATCCACACAAACTGCTCTCGATTATGAGCATCAAAGGCAGATCAGGAAGTCTGGGATCAGGAAAGGGCATGAGAGCTGAGTTACCAGAAAGGTCATTACCATGAGAAATAGCCTAAAAGCACGATGCTGGGAAAAATCAAAGATGAGCCTGGGAGGCCAATGGGGAAGGAATGCACAAGTGGATTGTGCAAGGAGTTTATGGAGGAGGTCCCAGCCCCTGGTGTAGGGAGGTGGAGGGCTGTCCCTGGGGCGAGGTCCCTGCCAGTACTCGCATCACAGTTGGTCCCCTCATCCGCACCCGGACACCCTGGCAAGAGCAGGACATCGCATGGGACTGCTTGGCAGTGGCATGGGGAAAAGGAAGACCCAGGTGAGCAGATGAGTATATAATTTAGTGCTGCTGGATTACCAAGACGGGCCTGATTGTGTGCGGTTTTTTCCCCTGGCGGCTGTCCTGCCCACCCACCCCAGCTGCCCAGCATTTCCCAGGATTATTTAGTTGAGAGTTGGAGGGAAAATGGTGTGGGAGGTGGGAGAACTTGAAGCCTCTCTCTGAAGTGCAAGTCAGTGTCTCCCCAGCAGTGCAAAATAGCTGACAGGGCCACTGTCAAGTTTAGTCATCCCCAAGATGATGTCCTTCAATGCTGTGTATATTATACATTTCTGTTTATCTTGAAAACATGCTGTCTAAACACTTTAAATACAAGTGACTTCAGTAACTGTAGCTGCTTGCATCTTGGGGCTGTTGGTGGAAACTATGGGCCTGGGTGCCCTGAGGGAATGGGATGGGTTGGGAAGGCTGCAGGGGAGAGGGTGCAAGGGAGGGAGTGATGTACAGCTCTGCACATGGCATAAGTGGAAACAAAAACCCTCCAAAACTGGGAGTTTTGTAGGAAACTTCTTTTAGCAGAGGAATAATATTATGAAAACACAAGTCTGATGTGAGATAAAGCAGCTAGTGATGTGGAAGACAACTGTGAAAATCAGACAGAGACTATTGCAATAAAATGTTACTGCAAGTGGAGCTATATTGCAGTTGCCATGACCTGTATTAAGGTATTTTGGATTTTAAATGTAATCAATAATTCTCTGACCTTTTGGGCAAGCTGGGGAGGGTGATGAAGGACTTTGGCTCTCAGAAGTAACCTGGAGAAACTCACAGATCCAATGCTATGTGATGCAGATGAATGGGAGAGGGAGGAGCAGCAGGTTTTGGAAAAGAGAGGGTGAAAATAGGGCAGAGGATGCACAATGTGATGGCAGAGATGGAGGGTATGAGGAGGTTTTCTGTGGTGGTCACCCCATGTCTAACGCTCAGGGCAGAGACACAAGGGCTATATTTGTGAAGGTAGAACTCTCCTCACCCATGGAAAGGCAGAACTGGGTTTCCCAAGGGATAGGAGGGCAGCTGGAGGACCGCAGCAGGTGAGAGGGGGCATAGACCTGGGTGAAATTTGACAACTAGCTCTTTTTTTTTAAGTAGAAAAGGGCACATTTGTTCTCTTAGAAACACTGTGCGGAAAATCTAAGAATTCCAACAATTTCGTTTTAAAAAATAGTTCAACCTCGGTTCACATGACTTCATCATGAAAATCGCACAATGTTAATCTTGGTAAAAATTGCAAAAATAAGATTTTCTTTGGCACAAAATATTTTTTTGTGATTTTTTTTTTCATTTAAAAAGACTGAAGTCCTTCCTTTGCCCAGGTTTACTCACTACTAGAAGGTGATTTAAACTGCAATATTTTGGGTAGAGGGAAGGAGGGAAGAATGTTGAGCAGATAAGTCTGAGGTTTCTGTAACTGAAATGAGAAGCATTGGAGGTACAGTCCCACAGTATGGATTTTAAAGAGATGGGTTTTCTGATAATGTGAAAAAGAGGCAGCTGGGTTGTAGTAAAGAGATGAGCAATCACTGTTGCAAGGCTAGAAAGCAAAAAAAAAATGGAGCTATCAAGGGATATGAGGAAAAGAGTGATGAGAGAAATGAGAAGAAAAGATGGAGAATTATCTATGGGTTGTGCAACCTGCAAAGAGCAAAAGAGCTCTCCTGGCCCTGATGTCCATGGGCTGTGGTTTGGAGTTTTAAATATTTATGCATATTGTATCGCTCGGTGCTCTTTCTGCTGTGGATTTTAAGATCAAAAAGCACAACTGCCACTGCATTTTCGTGGCATTCAGTTAACACAGGCTACTGGGCCTCAACAAGAAAAAGCTGCTCTCGAGGCTAGTTTACATGGTGATCCTTTAAAAACTTTTTTTTTTTTTAATGTTGGTTTCAGCCCCATGACAATTTTTAATTTATGTGTCTGTCAGTCACTTGGGAACAGTCTATTCTGAGGCACAAGATATTCTCATATTCTACTCCCTTACATGTCTGTAAAAAACAAGCAGAGATAAAAGGACAGTCCAAGTTTTGACACAAAAGCTTGTGGTGCTGACATAGAGTTGCTTTCTCTACCAGTGACAAACTTCTCAGTTTCTGTAAACTACACTTCTGGTGTATCCCTTACCTTTCAGAGTCAAAGGGACAACATAGTCTAATGCAGGAACTGATTTATTTGCTTGCTCCTGTCTACTGTAATTCTGACCTTGAGTTTTGGCCGTAACTCTGTGCATTTGTGTTCCCTGTTCTTTCAGTCCTGACTAAGCTACAGCCCCGCTGTGCCACCTGCTCCATGCCAGAAGACATTGGCCTCTTGTAGAAGTCATATAAGAAGTCTTTTCGTACAGTCCTCCTCAATTTACTAAGGAAAGGCCATGTCTGCTTTTGATCTGACAAACCAGAGCATGCAGTGTGCAGAGCCTGAGACAGACTCCATCACCCCGCGAATTAAACTGAGGGATGAGATATCTGTCTTTATTGATGGTAAATGGGTGAATGAGACCCGCTGCCAGCCAGCCTTTTCTTCCCATCAGATGCTCTTCAACAAGAAGGCACAAAATGAGTGGAGTGTCTGGGAGGAGAACAGAGCCCTCTGGGAGGAAAACCAAGTCCTCTGGATCCAAAACAGGATGCTCTGGGAAGAAAACAAGGCTTTACAATGTCTCCAGTCACAAAACAAAGCTGTCCAAGTTATTTACACTGACAACATTCAGCAAAGCCTGCAGAAGGAACATAAGCCATTCTCGATTTTCCAAGAGAAGATAATAGGCTTTCAGGTGAGCCCAAGCCACAAAGTTCACCAGGTAGTCCAGGAAAAGTATAGAGTCTTAAAGGATTTCCAGCAGGAGAATAAAACAGTCCCCATCAACTGGGAAGGCCAAAAAGCCATCACACTCCATGAAGGGAGCAAAGATGCCAGCTCAGATCTTCAGAAGGACACTGACACCATCACAGCTGTGGAAGAAGGTAACCCTGGAACATGGAGCTAAACCAAAGAACACCTCTCTGAATCAAAATAAAATTAAGTCTGCCCCAAGCATGCAGGGTGATTCTGAAATCCTCCAGGCTCTCCAGGACTTATATGAACTCCTCTACACCTTCCTGAAAGTGAACCATCTCCATGGGGAGAAACAGGGCTGTCACACTCTCTACAACACGAACAGATCCTTCCAGGAAGATTACAATAAATTGAAGCTGCAGCTGCACGCTGTGAAAAATACCGTGTCAGACATTATGGCTCAAATGGAAATGCTGGAAAAGGAGCTCATTGCCATTACTTCTCCAATGTATGAAGCAACCATATAGAAACTGGCAACTGAGCATCAGCTTGGAGAGATGTGAAGCTTTGTGCAATAAGACCTGCTAATTCTCTCTTTGTTTCAGGGAACCTAACAAAATTCCAGTAGAGCCTGAAGGGATCTGTGGAACATTGTGTTATTCTGAAACTTTCTTACATTTCTTAGATGTGTTTCACTTTCTCATTACACAGTGTGAGTAACTGTCGTGAATTTGCCTAGTGTCAGGAAAACATGTCTTTCAGCATTTATTTTCCAACGTTTCTGATAGTAAGGCCTAGATTTTCAAAAGATAATTCATGCTTTTCACACTTAGTTTGAGGTATCTTATGTTGGCCATACTTCTCAGAGGGATGGGCGCTTCCTGAAAATGAGGATGCCAAGTGTGAGCTGAATTTGGATCCCTGGCGTTCCCTTTCTTTCTTATGGCTGGCCAAGTGTCTTTTGCCATGTACCAGCCTTCCCTCTCTGATACAGGGAACATAATGACCACTGGGTCATGGAACATGTGGCCTCCCAGAGGAGACAGGTCCATGAAAGACAACAGGACACAGAAAAACAGCCTATATGTGCCATATATATGTATTCTTGCCATTTCTTTTTCCCAGTCCAACATTCACACTTAAATTGTTTAAAGTTCTTCCTCAGAAGACAATCCATGCCTTGTCTGAGTATAACAGGACCTTAAAGCAAACACCATCCACCAGTACGGCACATGTCCTTCCACCTTGGTTATTTGTAAATTATCTCCATAATTTCGTACCTTAATTAGGCTTAATTCTTCTCAAATGGCCTTGGTTCTGTACACTTGAATAATCCTACTGATTTCAACTGAGACTATTATTTGCTGATAAACAGCACTTTTAGGATGCAGTGTGTATAGGAAAGACTGCTTAACATCTTATTTGTAGCTCACTGCTAAAAGGAAAATTCCTGTAAACTTTTTAGACCAGCTCTTCCTTGTGGCCAGGAATTGTGTCTTTGTCTCCAAACAATCACGTGTGCTTATGGAACTAACAGCTCTCTAATCTAGGAGCACTGGTATCTCTAGTTGTCAGGGCAAGGACAAGGGCAATGCCCTGTCTCTGTGCATCAGAAGCCCCTGGGTCGCTTTTGTGAGTCTGAGCTGTCTGTCTGAAATTTTCCATTGGACTTGGACATTTGAAAGCAGGATCACATGTACTGCAATAGCTTACTGTCACATGCTGAGGACTGGACTGGGATATGCATGCTGCGAGGCTGAGCCCCAATACCCTCACCAGCCCTGGTTCACCACCTAGTAGGTCCTCACCTGTCAGACCACTGCAGGCAGGTGGGGAAGGGCTGAGCTCTGCACCTCAGTCCTGCTGATTCTTCTTCTAGGATTTTTGCAGCTTGTCCTTGCGATGTCTTTTTATTTGAACTTCTGATGATTTCCATCTTTTGTTTTGAACTCTTTGATAATATATCAACTCAGCAGTGCCCTTGCCATGTGTTTTCTTCACCTTTACTTCTGTGGCTTGCAGAGCTTAGCAGCCACCATACTGTCCTGCATAAAGACCAGCTCATGCAGCACCTGCAGTTCACCATAAAGCTGCTTTGAGTGGAACTGGCCCATTGTTAACAAGTCAAAAATTTGGTCCCTGCCTCAGGGGTATGGCCTCAGGGCAAATGAAGTGAGGTCAGGCGTATGCCCATGCTTGTGGTGGAGAGGGAGAGAAAGGAAAGAGCTGTCACATTCATGTGTGGTGCTCAGGCTGTGTGGCCACTTCTTCTGGGGAGAATTGCCTCTTTCTGTACCATTGCTGAGCTGCCACATGCAATCATACCCTGGGAGGGGTGGACAAGAAGACTACAGTAGCAAACATGAGTTCCAGCTCAGAGTCCAAGGCCATACTCACAACCATCTGCTACAAAGTGCTGATGAATAAAGGAAGATCCCTCCTCCCAGACATCATGGTGGGGCCACAGGAGTGAATGGAGCAAGCAGCAGGCCCACATCTCCCGCACAGAGCAGTGAGGTGTCTCTTGATTTCTTGAACAGTCAGGTAGAGCAGGCTCTCAGCTGCTCCATAGCAAGCAAGTAGGTTGCCAAAAGTGGCATTTTGGTCACCATTCTGTGGCTTAAGCTGGTACTCAGATGTGTATCTGCTCATGCCATGAAAGGAGACACTAGTCTTGAAAGACCTGATGACACAGGAGATGGAGAGCCTGCTGATATGCTCACATTTAAAAAATCTGCTTTAAGTTGTGTGGCCAGAGTGTTTGAAGATGCATTTTCCTCCCTGTCCTGGACAACCTCTTATGCAGTGCAATTTGTCACAATCTTTCAGGCAGAATACGGGAGAGTCTTTAGGTAATCTGACAAGACAGGCACAAGGAGACTTCTGCAGAGCAATTTTGTAGGAGCATTATTGTAAAGCCAAGGGAAGGTTATGGTGAGGTTTACCTCTTTGGACTGGGGCCCAAGAAACATCTTGTCACTCTAGTTTATAGGTCTCTATGTGATTTGGCACCAAGCTGCTTAAAGGATGAATTATCTTTCCTCTTTTTTTTCAGTCAGACAACACCAGGCAAAATACAAGCGACTACTATTTACTTCAGAGGCTTAAAGTAAGGGATATTTTCTTTTCCTGTCAGGGCTTCACGATACTGAGGCAAATCTTATCTCATGGTTAAAGGTAAAGAGCTGGCTCTCAGTGATGCAGGAGTAGAAAGGGCTGTGTGTGTAAGACCAGGTGAGAAGGAGAGGAGCAATGGCCTTTAACAGAAGGATGTGCAGACAGCAAGTTGCTCCTGCTTAATGACAGGATTACTGCTCTATGTAGATAAATACCTCAACCCTGTTCTGGAAAATGTGTTCATGCTTTTGTGCCTTCAGCCACACTCTTTTACTCCTAGCTGTCTCCCTAGTGATGATCTGTGTCTCCCTATTGTGATCTGTGTCAAGAATTAGGAGGGGATCTACAGACATCCTAATGTCAAGCTCTAGAGGAGAGTAGAGACCGAAATGACAGGCTTTGGTCGTGTGTTTCTATTTTAAAAAAAATTATTTGTGTCCTCATAGAAGAAATATACTACTCCTTTGCTGGTGGTCAGGGCACTGACTCCTGACATATCTCTGTACATGGGCAAGAAAGACACAGATGTGCAGCTTTCTGCAAGGTTCTTGGGAGAATCATAGAATCACAGAATGGCCTAGGCTGGAAGGGACCTTAGAGATCATTTTAATCCAGCCTCCCTGTTATGGGCAGGGATGCCACCTCTCAACTAGATCAGGCAAAACATGGGGACTGAAAGGGAATCAAACCCACGACCTTGGCGTTGTTAGCACCACGCTCAACTGACTGAGCTAACCGGCCCCCAGAAGTCATCATATCTATCATCAGGCATCCAGGAAAGGACATCCAGATCTCATATTGTCATCTTGGGCTTCCTTTCTAGCCTATAGGAAGAAATGACACAATTTATCTGACCTCTCTTAGACATCCATTTTAGGATGATCTGAGTGACCAGCTGTAGTCACGTACTTCTCTCTATAATTGCTTTAGATGTTCATTTTGAAGCTCTCTATGTTAGAGGGGGCACATCCTGTTCTCTGAGTGAGGAGCTTGGTAGTCCTGAGCAGAGGAGATGCCTTACCGGGTGGTGAAGAGACACAAGCTCACGAGTGTGTGCTATCAGTCCCACTCTCTGGCTTTGCTTTCTGTGACATGTCTTCATTAAGCAACTAACCCAGATCTCTCCTTTGTGAGGGGAAATTATTACTTTGTGAATAAAATTGAGTTAGTTTCGGCATGGCTTAACTGTCAGGAACACATACAGGATCCTCAGGGGAAAATGTGATTTCTCCCAAATGCTAGCGATGTTCCTGGAGGGAATAAGGATTTGTGAGCCCTTTGTGCTTTGATCGCTGCTTTGGATCTTTGATCTTTGTGGTTATAAAAAGTCTGTACCTGGTGTACATTTTCTGGCATCTCTCCTAGAGAAGTTGGATCAGCCTACACCTTAAATGTTTCTCAAGTCTGTCATGTGCTGAGATAACAATACCCATAATGACTGCCTAGCACCTCTTCTTGCAGAGGATTCTGTTATAAGCAAACTCTCAAAATCCTAGAAGGTACCAAATCTCCAGTTTGTGCTTATTTGATCACAAACCAAACAAAGTTGGTGCCAGTGTTGAAGAATGACTTCTAGATGATGGAAGAAAAGCAGGTTATCATGACTATTGCACAAGTCTACATGAGTCCTACTCAGTGTCAGGAGCATGGGTGGTGAGACTTGACTGAGCCACCTGCAGAGTGTTGCAGGATGACACAGGGACAGTTCTAAGCACTTCCATTCTCTGCTTTGCTCCGTGACCCCAGCGAGTGACATAGACCACTTGAGTGGGGCCATCAGTGTCCCACAGGTCTCCGTGCAGGGTGGGTGCTGGTGAGGAGAGCTGAGCACACAGCTGTTGCAGCCTACTTAAAGCACAAACAGAGGAAAAATGCACCATTAGGTATTTACATAAACAACTTGTTAATTATCGTAACACTTAGGCAGGTTTGAGAAAAAATGGAGTAAGCTTTTTTTTATTTTTTTCCTAACCTGTTCACTGATTCACTTGTTCACAAGTCTCTGGAAGCTGGTAGCTGTTCTGGTTTGAAATGGATGGATGACATTCTTATGCTGCATAATTTACCTTTTTCAGAGACACAAACTTCCTGTCTCTCCTTCTTATTGGTGCTGATTAGCTCCTTATTTTTGCACTACTCATTTATCAGTACTATTTTTGGAAAGCCGAGTTTTTGGCAAGATCATCACCAGCCTCTTGCTTCCCTGTAAATTGGATTATTGCCTGTAGCTGAACTCTGTGCAAATGCTGACTTTCCTGTTCTAATTTCTTATTAGACAGTCTAATGCAGATGAGTTTATAGTGTTTTCATATAACACACAGGATGGCCTTTTGTGCTTGTCTTAGCGGCCCAAGCACATCCTCCCATCCCTAAATAGCAATTTAGGGATTTTTTCAAAGTGTTTTGAGCTTCCTTGAGCTCTGACTTGCTTTTGTTAACTGCTGAAGACAGTCTTCCCAGAATTTTGCTTGCGATACCATGAACCTGAAGATGTTTTTCAGAAGCTGTGGCACTGGCCAAAACCAATGATCTCCATGGTGGTATGGGCTGTTTGTTGGGGTTCTCAGCAGCTTGGTCAGATCTTCGCTGTGTTGGTTCTTGTTCAGCACAGAATTAGCCAGGTGTGTACTTTTCAATGCAGGGTATAGTAGAAGTAGTTCCCTCGACCTTTGTGCTGAAGGGAGTCTAGTCATCTTCTTTTATTGACATTAGGATCTGAATGCAGATTACTCACAATATTCCTGCAGTCAGGTGCAAAGAAGGTGGGGGAGCAACCCTGCAGATAAACTTCAAGAAGAAATTGTTACTTACAGAGGCCGCTCACTGGTTTTATAGTAGATAGCTTTAAAACACTACCAAAGTTTCCAAAGTGATATTCATCCCACCTCTGTGGAGACACTTAAACGAAGGCTGGAATTGAGACCCATGGCCACCTGAAGTGGCTTCTGCAATGGACGGAGAGAGACCTGCTGTGCCAAAAAGGGATGAACCCCTCACCACGGGTGCAGTTCTTTCCCTGTAGACTGCGGAGAGCCTGGAGTGGCCAGTGTTAGGTGGAAAGAGACTGGTCCTGAGTGATGGTCATGTCCCTCAATGCATTTGCTTGGGCATCCTCCTGAAGGATGCCAAAGGGGAGGCAGTAGGTGACTTCATAGAGATTACTTGTCTCAATATCCTTGTAAAGAAAAGTGAAAGCTTATTTTCTGCACCCAAAATCATTTGCTTATTCCTATCCTCGTGCCTCACAACCGGTTGCCCAGCCTTGGAGTCAGGGATTTAGCCACTGAGAAGGTTCTCAGCATTGCAGCTGTGTGTTCAGTCCTGTCTCCTTGAAGCCTGTGGCAAAACTCCAGCTAAACTGAGCTTCAGCATGATAGAGAATTGCAGTTAGACTGTACAAATAGCATGGCCAAATCTCACTGAATCTGTTGTAAACATATACATTTTATCTTTCCAGCCTTTCCAGCCCCTAGGTTAATAAGTTTTTTTGTTATTTGGGGTGTAAAAGGTAAAACTGTAGACCTTCCAATTTTTCAGAAAAATCTAATTGACCGAAATATTTTCTAAATGCAAATTGAGGACCTTCCTTTTTATCATGGGCTATGCCAAAGTTCTGACTTACATCTTTGATCTTATGGCAGTACTTGGAGAAATTATGGGATTCTAATATGGAATAATAGATTCTCATCAAGACTTCTAGCTTTAGGAAATTGTTTAATCTCCACTCTCAGTGTCTGTGTCTTTGATGCAGCTGTGACTGAAGGGTCCCAAGTGCTATGAAAAACAGCTCACCAGCTCAGAACAAAGCTGATTATGTAAATTGTGCATTACGATTCAGCTTTGATTTAATTTTATTCTGTAAATAAATATCCCATTAACATCCATCTGTTAAAAGTCAGGTAAAACATTTTCAAAACCTACATTGCTATGGCAGATGTGATGGTACCATAAATAGTGATGGGATGGTGGCATGAGGACAGTAAAGTATAACATGTGAAGCACATTTTAAGAAGCAAGGAAGGTAATAACATTCATTATAACAAAAGGGACCTTATCTGATTGAGATAGACAGTGTTTCTATTTGTGGTTGCACTGTTTGCATCACACAAATTGTTTTCTCTGATCACTGTCTCAGAGATCACTAATAATTATAGCTCATTAATACACTTAAAATATAAAAACATTTCAGATGATGGAGATCATTAGTGAACAATGTCCAAGCCTTTTGCTTACTGTATTTTTATTTCAGTGGCTTACTTCTGAATAGTCATCTTCCCTTGGTCTAGCTGGTACTCCACCACCAGCATTGTAAAAAATTATACTGATCAGCAACAGAATAATGAACCCTGTCAGGTTTTCTAAATTACTCTTTGAAGAGCATGAAAAGGTTTAAGTGCTCTTAACCTATAGCTATTTTTAACTATTTTAAATAATCAGAGATTTCATGGACACTGCAAAAGAGCACTCAACAAAAAAGTAGTTGAGGGATTGGAACAGATTTCACTTGCATTGGAAATATAAAACTGTGTGTCGCTGTCACCTAAAGATCAGAAATAGGTTCCTTATACATTCTTTAACATCCTAAAGGAAGAATTGTAACAGTGCTAGTTTAAGTCCATAAAGAGAATGGAAAAGTTATTTCCTATGGGACACACTGTAGGGAACTTTTGGAGGTAATGCATTGCTGTATGTCTCCAAGATGGGAAAAAAAAAGGGAGAAATTGCAATTCTTCTTCTCTCAGACTTCTAGTGCTCTGCTATTCCACCTAGGCTCCTTATTTATAGGAAATCTGCACCATATGCACAAACCCTTATTGCTAGGTGGAAGTTAGCCTTAGGCGTAAAATTGCATGCCTGTAAATACCTAATTGTTGGTACAACACAGTACCATATGCCACACTAAAGCTGACAGTGTAATTCCCAGTAAAAACTATGTGCATTCGTGCTGCACTGAAACGTTTTTACCAGAGCAAATAAAAGCAGAGTCTGGCACCAAGTTTCAAGGATGATTTACTGGTCAATTTAAATGTGTTTGCAAATTGAAGACAGCTCAGAGGTTCTCCAGGTATCATATATCACAAACCACGTCCTCATTCTTGTCCAGTTTTCCAAAGCGCGAGGTTGTAGGGACTTTAGGTACAACTGAAGAATATGGCTGACACTACAAGTTCTCCCCATCCACTGGCATGCAGAAAGTCTGTTTTGACTGTACATTTTCTCAGCTATCTTAGGCTTTCATCTTCAGAAGGATTTTCTGGTGATGAGGGTGTGGGGTAGTGAGTAGAACACCATGCAGCTTTGATTGCATCCCACATCCCCAGCTGTCAGAGGTGCAGTCCAATTAGGAAAGGGAGACTACCACATCCCACAAGGCCAGAGCCAGAAATGTCACCAAGCAAGAATGACCTCTGGAGAAGACATTGTAGGAAGGAGCCCTGAGCTTTGCTGTATTCAGCATTGCCTCTCTGCCCATTGCTGGATAAGGCTAGGAAGGCCAGTGTGTCCCTGTCCTTGAATATCTACTCAGGTCTCTCCTTCTCCCCCATGTGAATTGGTTCTTCTGCCAACACACCTATAGGCATGTCTTGGACTGAAACAACTTCTTCATCACATGTCCTCTAATCTTTCCAGGCTGCAGAGATACCAGCAGTCTGGGGAAACCAGGCTGTAGTAAGGGAAGCTGTGTTGAACATTGCTGCTGCAAGCAATGCTTTGATCAGATGCAGTCTGAGAGACCCTAAGTTTCTTGACTCTGACACCACGTGTGAAATATAACACACAACTACAACCCTTCTCATGAAGGTCAGACACCTCATTCACAACATTATTCATGTTGTTATGCTATGTCAAGATGGGGTAGGGGGATGCAACAAGCGACCCTGCCAGAGAATATCTCTAGAACTGGAACATTGGATTTACCAAGACTGACCAAGACAGTACTATATTCTGGCACAGACACCAGCTATTATGTAAGTGTAAAGCTCAAAATTCTTCTGGGAATAAACACAGATAGAGTGTAAATGCACTCAGTCCATGGAGCCGCTCTTCTCCAGGCAAATGAACATCCACAAACAAAGCATGAGCTGCATGACCTGTACTCTTTTATGACATATAATCAAGGTTTCATCTGGTCTGGTTTTCAGGCAATTCAGATGCAAAACTTAAATTAGCCTTAAAAAAAAAGTTTGATTCTCTCCTCTTGACAGCCCATGTTACAGACCAGCTCTACCCATGATGTGACACCATGGTTACCCATTTCTTCACTGTATTGCTAATCTTGCTTCAAATCTTTCCCCACCCTCATCCCCTAAACACTAAAAACCTTACCTAGGATGAGTTACTGTAAGTCATATAATACATATGTTGAAATGGATACTCTCCTGAGGGATGAGGTTCCTGGGGACCCTTGGATGTGTGGCTGCTTTTGCTAGTGTCTAAAATTGGGCTTGAATCTCAAGCCCGAGACTGGTTTCAGGAAATGACTTGAATGCAGGACTGATCAGAGTTTTTTCTGTTTCACTTATTTGCCGTTGCCAGAGAAGAGGAAACTTGCCATAGCTGGTGGGTTTTTCATCTTGCAACAGGCAGACAGTAGTAGGGCTCCTGGGGATGGGTGGGCTTGGTGAGTGCCCCCTTCTCCCCCCACTTGCAAAGGGATGTTTCAAGTTCATTACATGGTGCTGATCCAGAATGAAAATCTTTTTAAAAGAGGATTTTTTGAAGATGCATGTTATTCTAATCAGATGCCTGTGTGATCTTTGCAGCAGAGAGGCCAGGGATTGTTGGCAAGCTTTATTGAGTATGACTTAAACGCATTAGATTAGAAAGCACTCAATTTAGCTGGTTGTTTTTCCTGATTCGCTTGGCTACTCCAACTATCTCCCCCTCCCATTCCTTTATTGTGATGGAGCGGCTGTGAGGCTGGCATGCAGAAAAGACTGCATGTCAGCATATTCAGGGTCCTAAAGGCAAGACGCATCTATGATTGCATAGCACAATGATAAACAGAATTCCACAGCTTCCTAATTAACTTATCTAATTTATCTTCCCACCATATGGTAAATCGGAAGTTAAATACAAGCGAGGAGTAATTCAAGGCCTCGTTTTCAGAAAGTCAGCCTTGCAATTTGCATGGACTCTTCCCACCTGGGATTGAAAAGCAAGCTCAGATAAAACTGATGCCACCTCCAGTTATTTGCTGGGGTAAGGGAAGGTGCAGAGAGATGCAAATACACAGGGAAATGTTTTGCAAGCACAAACATGGAGGTGCAATTTTTACAGGTGAAAAATGTCATTTGGCAAAAGGGAGGGCCAGGCCTTGCCCCATTTAAAATGCTTCCTCTTAATAATTCAGCTTTGGGATTTCTGTAGGGTGGATGCAGCCACAGAGCTGTTGCTCCAGCAGGATGGGACTTGATGTAGATGTGGTTCAGAAGTGCGGAGCGGTAGAGGGCTGCGCTATGTTAGTATGACCTGCCCTCTCCTTTTAAAACTCTTTCTTAGGTCTCAGTAGAACAGATTTTCTCAGACATACATGGAGCCGTACTGATTTATCTCAATAAGTGTTTAGGAGAGCCAGATATGCCTTATGGTTGTCTATACTTGGCCAAGTTCTCCACTAAAAGGGAGAGATCACGTTAGAAAAGTTGATATACTGAGATACCCTACGGATTGCAAAGATTCTTTTGTCCTGAAGGCAAAAAGCATGTTAGTTCTGTCCCTGCAAGAAACAGTTTGCAGGGTATGTGAGGGAGGTGACATTTAGCTGAAGAACCAGATGACAAGCTCTTTGCCCAGGGCTTGCACTCTCCTGGGATGTCAACCATCAGCCCTCAATCCTTTACCTCATTGACTCCCTCCTTTGACACCCCCAAGCCTCTCATCATAACAGAACTCAGTAACAGCTCTATGGTGCTCAGCTCTTTTTCTGGAGGGAAACACACAGTATTCAACAGAGAAAGGAGGCAAAGGAGGGAAGAGGGGCAAGGAGGGAGCTGTGGGCTATCCCCAGGACTTATTCCCAGCCCAGTGGCTATGACAGCGAGACAGGCAGCAACTCCTTGCTCCGGGGGTGATGGAGTGAAGGCAGAAACCAAAAGGGAGCTGTCTGGTATTTTTTTTTTACAGTAGTTTAATAAAAGATATCCCCAGTCACAGAGTCTTCAGGAAAGGGATTTAAACATATGCAAAATATTCTGAAGACCTGTCCATCTCATCTGAGGGCTTGACATACCCTGGAAGAGGGCCAGGCTCCCTGACAGCTGCTTCTTGTTCTGCAGAAAATGACTTAACTGCCTGCTGTGCCCAGACTTGGAGAAATCAATCGTGCGACTTGTGCTGCAACACCACTGCAGCCTCACCAGAGCTCGAGTATCTCTCTGGGATATCCTAGTTTACTGGCAGATTATTCATCTACAGCTATGGCTTTCCTTTTTGCCTGCCTTCCTGCTCTCCTGCTCTTAAACCAATCAATATATATTCTTGGTAAATACCCCGGAAGATAGAGAGGTGAGAGGTGTCCTCGTCACTTGAGAAGGCAGGAATCTTCTTGCTTTCTCAGCTTTGCAGTTTTGCCATCCTACATCTGTATTGTAACTGGCTGAGTTGTCACTGACACAGGTAGTGACAGTGGAAACAAGGCTCTCATGCAAATATACATATCAGATAAAATGATGAGGAGGCACAATTCATGCCTGGTTAATTCTTTTTCTGGAATACCTATTTCTAACATAATTCTGAGTTGCTCCTTATATTCATATATATATGTATAAAATATATAAGCCATATATACACATGCTTATGTGCACACACACATATAGGGTTATAATATCATCAACATGGCTAGGCTTTGCGAACGAAGATACGGGAAGGGCTCTACCCACACTTGCTACAAGCGCACTGATGGCTAAAAAAAATATATATATATACATATATATACATAAATATGTATATGTACTCTTTACAAGGACATGTAGAGACAGGATGAGGGACAATGGTTTTAAACTACAGCCAGATAGATTTAGACTAGATAGCAGGAAGCATGATGAAACATTGGAACAGGTTGCCCAGAGAGGTGGTGGAGGCTCCATACCTGGAGGCATTCAAGGTCAGGCTTGATAGAGCTCTGAGCAACCTGATCTTAAGATGTCCCTGCTTACTATAGGGAGGTTGGTCTAGATGAACTTTAAAGGTCCTTTCCAGCCCAACACATTCTATGATTCTATGATTCTATGATAAGAATATGCTCAAGTGTGCAGAAATAAAGCTTGTGATGGACAGTTTTGAAAACACTGTCCCAATAATGCTTATATGGCACTTTGTACCTCCAGACTGTGCTGAAAGCACAAATAAATCTCGTGAGCTGAACAGCTTGGTAGCACTACCTGACTTTTCAAATAGATTGTTGAGGAAGAAGAGCCACCATTATCAGCAACTGGCCTTGGTTTTTCACTGAAGAAAGATATCAATGGTTTGAGCTCAAAGGCGAAATCTTGAGGTATTCAAGTTTTAAGGAAGATGTAGGCTTATGCTTGAGGAAGGCTTTGAGGACCCATCGTGGCTGCTCTGAAGGTCTTCAGTGAGATGCAGGGTATCTCTCCTGTCAGCATGGCCTTCACAGGGGACCAGCAGCAGCACCCCATGAGTGCTTTTTTGACTTGGCTATAAAGGAAGCCATAATAATAGGCTTAGATATAAAAATCTACATTTTAAACGATGAAGCTGGGTATGAGATTTTTGATTCCTCGTGCTACAAGATTGGCTGCTGCAAATTCCATTTTCCGTTTAAAGAAAAGCTAACAACAGCAAAAAATTTAAGAGATTCCACACTACCGTTAGTTTCCCTTCACTATGGGAAGAGACAGCTGTAACACAGACACATTTTTCCATCCTGAAAATGTTTACAAGCTATTCTACTAATAACCCATTGAGTATTAAATGCATGTTGAATTAACATTAAATGCTCTGCTGAATTAAGACCTAATGCAAACAAGTTCAGTGCACAGAAAATTCGGCTGGTGAAATGAAAGAAAAAACCCACAATAAAGGCAGATAATCTATTTTTGTGTATTCTGTGGCAGTGACTGAAATGAAACCCTATGGGATTATTAAGATAAAACTCTCAGCAGATGTAGCAAGAAAATGGTCATGAGTCAGTGACACACATTGCTTGATCCCTTTTGCCTCTGTGTGTTCTGGTGGGTGAGAGCTCTCCATAACCCCAAAATTTTCATATGCTTCTGGGGCTGATGCTTACTGCTGATGCCAGAAAGTGTCTCTGCGTGATCCATTTTTACAGTGTTATTTCCTAATAAGCAATTTGCTTTTAGGTGGAAAACATCGGAGAAATTAAGTTGTGAGCAACCAAACTTGAAGCAATACTGCAAATGGCACTAAAGGTTCCTTACAATATGGTACACCTTTCAGAGCAATATACTCTAGTTTAAAGGGCAGGTGACAAAAACTCACTGTTTTTTCTTTGGAAGCTCACATAAATTATAACGTCTCTTGTGCACCTTTCCCCTCAGAGTAGAACTTTAATTTTAAATTTCATAGTATGCTGGAAAGAAAATGAACAAAATCAAATGACAGAATAAATCTACTGGGGAAAAGAAAACAATAGAGTTGCTCCAGTGACTTCTGAATGTTAGAGGTGTCCACTTGATTTCATGGGTATTACAGTTTCGAAGTGGTCAGAGCTACCTCACTGTATTACTGTTGCTGCAGTTCAGGCATGAAGGTTTGGCTTCCAGTTTTCCCTCTAAGATTTTTACATCAAGAAGGAAATAATAATAATAATAATAATAACAACAACAGCAACAACAACAACAACGATAATAGAAATGCTCAGGTAATAGCATATTTCCTGGACTTTGGCTTGCCAAAGACTACAGCCCACACTGGGGTCTCCCATGTCATTCATTTGAGCAATCAGTAACAGTGGGGACAGAACACTGAACATAAAATTAACAAATCACTTTAGTCTGACAGGGTTTATCTTTTCTGCAAAGCATGACCAATACAGAAGAGGAGGGCACCATAAGCAACAACCTTCCTGGATACACTTACATCTTATTTTCTGACTTGCAACCTCAGAAAACAGTTTGATATCCTCCTAAAAATCAAGTCATAGCTCAGCAAGGGTTTCTGAGCTCAGTGTGAGAATAGTGAGTGAAATCAAATGGCCTTTAATTTGATCAAGGAACTCAGACTACAGTTAGTTAGTTCCTTCCTGGACCCAAAATTTATGAATTTTTTATCAGTAGTGGCTGGCACCAGGAGCTTTAAGCCACAAGAACATCTTCATCACAGGGGACTTCCCTGGTTAATGACCATGATTCAGCCCTTTAGAGGGGACCAGAGACAGGTTGCCATATAGAGGACAGCACAAGTTTTCTCTTTATAACAGCTGCAGAACTACAATGGGCTGAGAGGATGTTTTGGACATCAGACTCCAAGAACAGTAAGAAATATTTCTTAGAGGCTGTGTCCTTTAAGATGCATACAGATTTAACCATATTACTCAGAGAGGTCTTCTTGAACATGTGGGGAGATATGACACAAGCAGAAGAATGTGGTGATGCTATCTCAGTTGGACAACAGACAAGTTCTCCTGCCTCCCTATCACCAGGGCACAATAAGGCAGGTTCAAGCAACCTGAACTGGAACGGCAATGTAGAAATCATCCTGATCCATCCCTTGAAACAGCATCTCTCTTGCTGTTTCCTCTGACCCCTGGGCATTTCCGATGCCATCAGTGAAGACTGGTGTAGGTATATACACTGGCTTCACTTTGTGAGGATCCTGGGAGGACTGATCTAGTCTGTCTGGATTCAAACAGCAGGTTTGCAGCAGAGATGTCAAGCTCAGACATGGCTGACATTATCTCCAGTAAAGGCAAATTGGCACCTTCAAGGTATAAGGCCTTTCCTTCCCCAGAGGTCAGGTGGAATAGATGCTAAATGTGCCAATTTCTCTCCACAAAGAGTAAAGGGAGCCGAGAGTGGGACATTCAGAAGGACATGACTGCTCTGTTGGCACCCCAAGCTAGGTGAGACTAATCCCTTGTCGTTCTAGTCCAATTAGCACCATCCCATCCCTTCAGGTCATCTTCACTGATAGAAAGCTGAGATGTTCCCCCCATGTCAGCATGCCACAGAAGTGGGTGAGATCATCAGTCACTTTATAGCAAGGAGGAAGCGTCTGCAAATTGTGCACGAGTATATATCCATGTTCAGTCAGAAGATTCCATGTATTATTTGATTTATACTGAGTGCCTAATTAGATGCATGTGTTCCTGGAGGACTAGATAGACTACCTAAGGTCAAAATCCCCAGCTCCAACTCCAAATGAGAAGGGTAGGTGACTCCAATGATAGATTGAGAGACTTGAGATGTGATATGATGCGTGACTAGTAGTTAGTGGACAAAGCATCTCCAAGAACCTTCCCTGCTCTTCAGCAGAAAGGAGGTAGTCAGGCTCTGGGCTCTCATCCAGGCGGACAGTAAGAGTTCTTTTCTAGCGTGGTCACAGATGTGGCTTGTAATGCATCGTTCACTGTCCTCAAGTGCACACCTCACAAGTGCCTCCCATCAAAGGCAAAGCTATTCAGGCTAGTCAGATCCAGGAAATGATCATTACTTAGAAAATTACTGCAAGCTGATTTTCTCATTAAAATGTCATCATTTTTTTTTCCCCTTACCATGTCAAATCCCATACTTTTAAAAGCATCTCATTCTATTATATTTCCATTAATATTAGCCACCATATTAATGGTTGAAAACACAGTTTGGTACATTTATGCTACTAATTATCACCACCCTCCCCTTCTCAAAACGTAGTTATGCTGTGCAAAATAAATATTACAGCTAATGCTTTGCATTCCTCCCATGGATGTATTTTAAAGACATCAGCAGGGTTTCCAGTTGATTTCAAAGGTCTCGTTTGTATTTGATCTGGAAAAAAACGAAACCAAGTTATTATTTGTCTCCATTCGAGCACAGTCAGAACCCAGTTGACAAAAAAAAAGTCACATTAATGCAGGATGCTACTTTGTCAGCTTCTCGGGGCTCTGAAAAGGGTTGTTTCGCAAGCTTCTGGTGTCCCTCAGTAAGGCTTGTTGAGCCCTCCAGTGGCATGGGTTTCTGCAGTGGGTCCCCTGCCCTGTGGTGGCTGCACTTCTCCAGGAGGGTTTCTCTGCTCCAACCTGTCCCACAAAACTGCTTGCTGAAACCATTAGCCCTATATGGAGGCTTCTTAGCTCAAAACACGTAAGTGCACCCCTCCAAGAAACTGTCCTGTCCCACACACATTAAACAAAGCTTTTAAGGACACAAAGACTTGGCTGGATCAGGAGCCTTGGAGAGATCAGGATCACCCTTCATGTGCTCAGAGCAGAAAATAACCCCATTTTGAAAAAATAAATTGCTCCTAATGACCAGAGGACCATGTGAGATCTGAAGATGCAGATGGGCCACGGTGCCCCGACACGCTCCCCGGTAGCACCGCCCACTTGCTGCTGATTCTGACCAGGGTAAATGGGCTCAGAAGTTGACTGATTGCTTCAGCATCTTCCAAAACACCATATAACCCCATAAAGGCTGAAAAAGGTCCCTGTTGTTCAGCACCCTGCCCGTGTGGGTAGGCTTAACATGCTAATAAAGCAATCAGAGAGCACAGTGGCTGCTCATTCCGCTGTGCCAGTTACTGTGCAAGCAGCAGTGTTTGCTTTCTTATACTTTCCTAATTAGGGGGAGAGAACAAAGCAATACGCATGCATATTGTCTCCTGGGAGGAGACTGAATTTTAACGTGTAACTTAAGGAACAGATAGAGTTATCTTCTTTGGGACCCAGGCTAATCTCCTCTTTCCAGGGAGGGGGATTAGGGTTAGGGTTGTAGGATTTGTGGTTTTAATCAGACGAGCCTCGACAACTTTCATTGTCTGCTCCAGATTACTCTGATGTCTCCATATCCTCCCATCCCTCTGAATAATGAGGAGCCGCAGACTGAATCCTATCTTACTGATACTGCTGGACTTTTATAGCTTTATGGAAATTGGCAATAACCTAGGTTGCTGCCTCTCTTTTCAGAGAAAAATGAAGATTTTATTGGCATTAAGCTCCCATCCTGCTCCCTTCAGTGACCCAAATGATGTGGAGAAGTTAATAAACTTTTTCCTACTGGTGGAGGGAACAGCCGGTCCAGTCCTGCTTGATGTGAGCAATGGTTGATAGGTGCCCTAGAGCAAGAGCTAAAAAGAGGAGAGGAGGGGGGC